>NC_134397.1:97738173-97931492 GCF_050003625.1 Haematobia irritans | reverse complement strand
AAATCAGTGGCAGAAAATCCGCTTTTTTATCGACAAATTTTGTTCAGCGATGAGGCTCATTTCTGGTTGAATGGCTACGTAAATAAGCAAAATTGCCGCATTTGGAGTGAAGAGCAACCAGAAGCCGTTCAAGAACTGCCCATGCATCCCGAAAAATGCACTGTTTGGTGTGGTTTGTACGCTGGTGGAATCATTGGACCGTATTTTTTCAAAGATGCTGTTGGACGCAATCCGTTACGGTGAATGGCGATCGCTATCGTTCGATGCTAACAAACTTTTTGTTGCCAAAAATGGAAGAACTGAACTTGGTTGACATGTGGTTTCAACAAGATGGCGCTACATGCCACACAGCTCGCGATTCTATGGCCATTTTGAGGGAAAACTTCGGAGAACAATTCATCTCAAGAAATGGACCGGTAAGTTGGCCACCAAGATCATGCGATTTGACGCCTTTAGACTATTTTTTGTGGGGCTACGTCAAGTCTAAAGTCTACAGAAATAAGCCAGCAACTATTCCAGCTTTGGAAGACAACATTTCCGAAGAAATTCGGGCTATTCCGGCCGAAATGCTCGAAAAAGTTGCCCAAAATTGGACTTTCCGAATGGACCACCTAAGACGCAGCCGCGGTCAACATTTAAATGAAATTATCTTCAAAAAGTAAATGTCATGGACCAATCTAACGTTTCAAATAAAGAACCGATGAGATTTGGCAAATTTTATGCGTTTTTTTTTAAAAAAAAGTTTATATATATATATATATATATATATATATATATATATATATATATATATATATATATATATATATATAATATATATGTATATATATATATATATATATATATATATATATATATATATATATATATATTATATATATATATATATATAGTATATATATATATATATATATATATATATATATATATATATATATATATATATATATATATATATATATATATATATATATATATATATATATATATATTGTAGTCTCCCCCCGTGAAAGACTTATTTTTTATATTTTATAGAAATTCAGTTTATTTCTGTGCGATTACAAAGTCAATTCTCAATAAATTAAACGTCACCTTTTTTGTTTTTTACTGGGCTCTGAGCCTTCTCCAAGCTTTCATTGTGGGTATCAACATATGCGGGTTTAATTCTATCAATCGATATTGTTTTGATATGTCCGTTTATTTCGAATTTGAAAATTTCTTGTCCTTTTCAATGACTTTAAATGGCCCTTCGTATGGCCTTTGCAACGAACGCCTGTTCTCCACGCGTACAAATACATATTTGCAACCAAAAAGATCCTTGGATACATATACCTCGTTACTCGTGCCCTTTGATGTGATAAAGCGGAACGAACAGTCTTAAAATTTTCTTTCAATTTATATATCAGCTGAGAGTCGTATTCTGTCAACTATCCCATTTGATTGTGGGTGATAAGCTGTCGTAGTAATCCTATGACTTCCGAGTAAATCAGTCAACTCCGTGAACCACCTTCGATGTAAACTGTGTACCTCTATCGGTCGATATCGTGAGAGGCACTCCGAACCGCGATATGTATTCTGAAAATATTGTCCGAGCTATTGCCACTGCAGAAATATCTCTCAGAGGATATGCTTCTGGCCAACGCGTATACCTGTCAATAACGGTTAACAAATAACGATGATTACGTGACGGTGGTAGCGGACCAACAATATCTACGTGGATATGTTCGAACCTACCTTTAGGAATATCCATTTTCATTACTGGCGACTTAGTATGCCTTGTAACTTTTGAACTCTGACAACTTATACAATCTCTTGCCCAAACGTTAATCTCTTTGCTCATACGTGGCCAGTAACACCGCCTTGATATCAGGCGGCGAGTAACCCGTATTCCTGGGTGGGAAATGCAATGCAATTTCTCAAAAACAACTTTACGCATACTTTGTGGAATATAGGGACGCGGTTCCTCTTGTGCCACTTCGCACCACAGGCTAACGTTAAACATAGGAACTTCAATTAATTTCAAATTTAGATGCGCATCTTTGGAACTTGTTGCTTCAGAAAGCTCCTTATCTTTTTTCTGTTCGATGCTCAAAGTCCTCAAATCTACATCTGTAGACTTAAAGGCACATATCTCGAAAGATCTTTATCATTACCTCGAAAGATCTATCATTACCTCGAAAGATCTATCATTAGTGAATTGTGACACATATTCCAGTTGTCGGATTTGTCTTGGGCTCCTTTCCGTCCTTGACCCTAAAGCACGTACTAGCGGTTTATGATCCGTATAGACGGTGAAACATCTACCTTCGAGCATATATCAAAAATGCTTTATATTATCATGAATCGCTAACAACTCTCGGTCAAAAACACTATACTTTGATTCTGCATCTGTCAATTTCCTGGAAAAAAATTGCTAAAGGCTCTGTAATCTTGTCGCGTACCTGTTGTAAAACTCCTCCGATCGCCGTACCAGACGCATCTACCGTCAATATCAATTTTGAACTCTCATCAAAATGGCTCAACAGAATTCGACAAGCAAAAGCCTTCTTTATATCTGCAAAAGCTTCTTCAGCTCGAACCTCCCAGGTCACGTCTTTCTTTTTTCTTTCAATGCGCGATTTATCATTTCATGTATAGGGCTGGCCATTTCAGCAAGTTTAGGAATATATCGATGATAATAGTTAATCATGCCCATAAACTTTTGAACCAATTTTACGGAATTTGGCTTTTCGAAATTCCGAATGGCTGAAACCTTCTCCTCCGGTGGTCTGACCCCTTCTTCTGAAATATTATGACCAAGGAAATCGACACTGGTCACGCCAAATATACACTTCCCTGGCTTAATGTTCAACCCGTAGTCCTGTAACCTTTTAAAAATTGTACGAAGTTGTTGTATGTGTTCTTCCTCATTTTCGCTAAAAACCAATACATCATCAATATATACAAACACGTACTCTAGTCCTCTGAATATTTCGTTTATGAAACGTTGGAAAGTTTGTGCCGAATTTCTCAACCCGAAAGGCATTCGAACAAATTCGAACATTCCGAACGGTGTCGTTATGGCTGTCTTGTATATGTCCTCCTGTGCCATCGGAATCTGATGGTAGGCCCTAACTAAGTCCAACTTAGAAAAAATTCTTTTTCCTTTCAGGTTCACATTCAAGTCATGTATGTGAGGTATGGGGTACCTATCAGGTACTGTGACGGCGTTTAGTTGTCTAAAGTCTCCACAAGGACGCCAGTCATCTGGGTCCTTCTTGGGAACTAAATGCAAAGCCGAAGCAACACTAGAATCGGATGGTCTGCATATTCCGCATTTTACTAAATAGTCAAATTCCGCTTTGGCAATCTTATACTTTATAGGATCTAGTCGTCTGGGCTTGGTAAATGGCAACGGTCCATTGGTCACTATCCTGTGTACCGTCGAGTGTTTAACGGGTTGTGTATAGTCTGGCTCAGAAATCAGCGAAGGGAACTCTTTCAACAGAGAAGTATATTTATTTTGGCACGAAAAAATCTTTGGTAAATTAATATTACATATTTGTGAACATGCTGAAATTTTCAAATTTGTCAGAGGATCGACTATAACCTTATTCCTGATGTCAATCAACAACCCGTATTTATGCAGGAAATCTGCACCTATTATAGGCCTATCAATGTTTGCCAAAGTGAACATAAACTGAAACTCCCGGCGCAATCCCAAGTCCACGTTTACTAATTTCTTACCGTAGGTCTGAATCGCTGTGCCGTTGGCAGCTGTCAGAATCACATTCGAAACTCTTTTGTCCCCGTTAAATTTTGATGCCGGTAAAATAGATATATCTGCCCCACTGTCTACGAGAAATTTTAATTTATTCGACTTGTCGTAAATAAAAAGGCGACGTGTCGATACTTCTGCACACCCATTGCCCGTCGCTTCTGCAATGGGTTTATCTAGTTTTTTGAACTATCTCTATTTTGATTATAAGAACAAGGTTGTTCACAGTTCCTAGCATCCTTACCAAATCTATAGTGAAATCTGCACAGCCAATTACTTTTTCGGCTTCGTGACCGAGAACTTCGTTGTCTAAATCTTTCCGCTGGATCCTTATATTTAAATTCTTCCAACTAGCGCCTTATTGCAGACACTTCTAGTGATAGATTTTGAAAACCTTCACATATGTTACTAGTGGCCTTAACTAATCCTTCAACTACTTTACCCAAATCCGCCACAGACGACGTTTTCTGTGAAGGTGCCGATGCTCCAATTACTGACAACTCGTCCTTCTGTAACACCTCCCAAATACTATCTGCCAATTGCAATAGTTCGCTCACATTTGTCACATTTGATCCCGTCAATGCTATATTAAGACTCTTAGGTAATTTCCGTAGCCAGAGCCGTTTCAAGACGTCCTGACCAAATCTTGTGCCTGCCATTAAGGACATTGATCGATAAAATTCAGGGGGTTTCTGATCTCCTATTTCCGAATCAGACAAAACCTTATCCAAACGTCTACCTTCACTAATTGTGTGTCTCTGAATCAAAACATCTTTCAAATGTTCATATCTATTTTCACTAGGGGGATTCTGAATCACATCCAAAACGGTCATAATTACTTCCTGTGGCAAAGCTGTAACGATGTATTCATATTTTGTCTTATCCACTGAGATCCCTTTGGTTGCAAATTGCATTTCGGCATGGATAAACCATGCTTCTGGACAATTAGTCCAAAAATTCGGTAGTTTTATTGATGCAGCGGAAACTTCGGTGCCGCACGGATGAAAAAGACTGTTTTTCATATGTTTGGCTATAAACATTATATGTTTGGAACACAAATTTTTAAACACAATATTTTTGAGTGCAAGTATATAATGTTCATAAACTAGCATAACATGTTTGGGACATATATGTTAATATGTTAGAACATATTATGTTTGGGACATAAAATGTTTGTAAATATAATATGCTTGGATGCAAACATATATTAATTTAGAAATAGCCTATAAACATATATGTGTTTAGTAGCTTGGAGCGCTATTTAACAGGGAGCGATATTGAATTAAGTTGGTGGTTGTTGCTTGTTATTACAAAATTAACATTTTATTTTTCCTTGGTCAATTGATCAGCTACTTCTTTGATCCTTACAAACTGTGTGGTCCGCTGTTCGAATCCCCGTCCGGCAAAAGGTAAAATTAAAATAAAAAAAATCATACAAATGAATAATTTCTTCTACAATGTTTGTATTACAGAAAAAGGTGCTAAGAACTAAAAAATCTCGTGGAAGTGAGAAAGATGTGGGGGAATATACAATTGGGCAGAAACAAAATTTTGAGCATTCAGGTCGAAAACCTATGTTGTTAGCACCTATATTACCTGTTTATTTTCATAATTCATTATGATTGTAAATATATAAATAAATAAATAAAATTTTGAGCACAATATTGTTTGGGAGGATTTTTTTTAAGCATATAATATTTTTGGGTGCAAAATGCTTCCAAACATATTATATGTTCACATAATAACATATTGTTTTTTGGAAGACAACATTATTGAATTTGGATGCAAAAATACAAAATGATTGGAACTTAGTAGGGATCTATAAATCGAAAATCGATTAATCGATTATTCGAATTTTGGCATGAAAATCTAAAAAAATCGAAATCGATTATTAACCTAAAAATAATCGCAAAATCGATTTTAGATTTTCATATAATTTTTAATTTTGATTATCAATCATTCATTGGTTTCAATTTAATTGAAAAATACCGAGATATTTCTTCATTTTTATTTATAGAATTCTATTACCAATAAGAATAAAAATATTGATTTGATTAAGTTAAATATCAAATTGGTTTAAATGAATCCTTTGTGTTTTCAATTTCCTTGAATTTATTTTGTGAAATAATGATAAATGATTCGTACATGTTAAAAATTTTATACTTAACATTTTAAAAATATATTAAACAAATTTAAAAAAAAAATTAACATGTTTGACTAGAACACTAATTTTTGCATTTCTCTCCAACTCGCAAAAACAAAATAGATTTCATAAAATCGAATATTTTGTATAATCATTATTTCTATGAAATTCGATTACGAAAAATCGAATATTCGAATTTTGAATGGTAAAAATAATCGAAAATCGATTTTTGATTAAAAGTCAATAATAGAAAAGTCGAAAAATCGATTATTGGTTTGTACTATAGATCCCTAGAACTTAGACTACCCAAACATATACCAAACATAGACCAATATGCTTTCAAACATATTATATATTGGAAGAGATCAAACATCAAAATGTTTGGGCAATACCCAAAAATATATATGCTTGAAGCAAAATATGTTTGGAAGTATATGTTACAGAAGCGATTTTTTGTGAGCGTGCGTTAGTCCTATTCAACATATTGTAACCATTAGCCAATACCGATTGCTCGTTAATTCCCCCACTGTTGTTACAAGGATCGGTTGAACCTTGGTTTTCTGTGCGCGTTGGTGAGTTTGGCATTGTTAGTTCAGGGAAGCAGTTCACAAAATAAAAACTTATAATAAGACCAGACACAATAATGTATAAATAGTATTGGAGTATAGGGGTGTATGTGTTATACAAATAATGAAAATGTAATATACTAGATATGAATGTGGCAAAATTTTAACCACTAGGAGCTTGGGTTTATCTCTAGATTCTTTGACTTACTAGCTGTTATAAATTTCTTGTATCCAAAGCCAATGTTTTAGAGCTATTTGATGGTATCCGAATGGTGAGGATTGATGAGAGGAATGAGATGAGATGAATAACTTCACATAAAACTATTATTTGGGTAATTGATGCTAGACTTCAAGAAATCCAATTTTTAGATTTGATACGTTGTCTCAACCGTGCACCAGAAACTTCTCCCCGATTTGTAATACATCCGATTCTATTGTCTCAATCAAGATTATATTGTTGGAATTCAATTGCAGTTATTTTGATTGATGCAATCGCTTATTTCTTCCTTCTATTATCCTGCATTCATAGCTCGACTATATTTAAAATTAATGTAGATTCAATCGGGTAGGATCGCCAAATTGTAGTCTCCCCCCCATGAAAGACTTATTTTTATATTTTATAGAAATTCAGTTTATTTCTGTGTGATTACAAAGTGAATTCTTGAATGGAAAAAATGCATTTGAACAAACTAAAAAAAAAATAAATTTATAAAATTCAATGTGTGCTGAGTTGATAGTAGATATTTCAAAAACAAGTAAAAATAGTAACAGGATGTACCTACAATATATATATATATATATATATATATATATATATATATATATATATATATATATATATATATATATATATATATATATATATATATATATATATATATATATATATATATATATATATATATATATATATATATATATATATATATATATATATATATATATATATATATATATATATATATATATATATATATATATATATATATATATATATATATATATATATATATATATATACACAGAAAAAAAAGTGTCTTGTAAATTTAAGGACCATTGTAACTTTCACATAGTTCAACAAATTTACTGTAATATAGTTCATTTTTCGTAACCACAACGAAAATTAACTTAGCTAAAGGAAAACTTATAAAAATTCAGTAAATGTTTTTTAGTTCACTAACTAAGAAATGGGAAGGATTTTTCCTTAAATAAATTTCCAACACAGTAGTTAATGCATCGTTGATTCTATTATAAAAATACATGGACAATATAAAAATCTTACTACGAAATGTGGACAATTTACTAAGAAAAAATTTTGTATGGAAAAAAAAAATTTTGTAGTAAAAAGTAACTTAACGACATTACCGATTCGTATGATGGCTTCCTACAGATTATTTCCCTTTTTATTATAAGTTGGAGTGTTTTTCCTCACATTGAACATTTTAGATAAAGTAGAATAAAAAGTAGTTAATATAATCCTTGACGGGTGTATATAATTTTTTATAGATTCCTCATAGATTTGGTATATATTTTACCTTAACTTATAGATAGAATTCCAACTAATCAATAAACGTGCTACTGGAAAATGTGAGTGCATCATGTGAGGGAGTTTTTAGAGACATTTTGTGTATATCTCGTATGATTGTTTGTGTTTGTTATTGCGTCATTTATGCTGTTGTTGGTTGTTTTGATTCTAGAGACAATGGAATGTTCCTTGTGTGTTGTTTGTATCTTTTGTGATGAGAGTTGTTTTCTTGCAATAGCGAGATCAGAAAGGGATCGTGTGTGCGTGTGTGGAGTTGTTTTTCTTTACGGTATGTATCCTTTATGACTATTTGTGTCTTTGAGTTTTATTGCTGAATTCAGTTCTGTTGATGCATTTATGAAGTGCACACGTGGATTTAATTTTGCAAAATTGTACGTGCGGTGTTGGTGTTTATTAATGAAAATATATTTTAGAAACTGAGAAGTGAATGATGTGATATTAGAGTAATCAAAAACGCTTTTTATTGATAAAAAACAAATAACAGATTAAGGAACTGTATATTTCTGTTAATAGTTTAAAATTAGTGCGGATTTTTAATTGATTTACATAAAAAATTTACAACATGTGTGGTAATAGGATGATTTATATTTATTCTACATCTGGATCACAGGTTGGAGATGTAACAATTGTTTTTTAATCTATATTTTTTATGTTACAGCAATTCCTACAGGTGAGTACTAAGTTCGAGTTTAGCCGCTAAAATTAAAAAAAAATCACTAAGAAAAGTATAAAACTATACGTCTTCGATACAAATTTACATAAATCTTGATGGAGAATAGTCCAAACCAAGTTTTTTATAAAGATTATTTATTTTTTTAGCTGCTAAACTCGAAATTAATATCCACCTTAAATATTAAATGCTATACTAAAAAGTGGAAATTATGTCTAATTTTATAATATTTTTTATTTCAAATATATTCTGAGAATAATTTCAATGACGCCCCATTAGTCCATGGATGTGATTCTAATAATGTACCTACTGGATGGATTTTTCAATGTGGTAAGTTTTTCTATAAACGGTATTTTGTCCGTTTTTAATAAAACCAAAATTTCAATTTATTAAAAATAATTATTTTTATTTGCAGGTAGACAGGCCTTGTAATGGTAATTTTTTGGAGTATTCTTACTGTTTAATGCTAACTAAGCTGACATCTTTATTGGCTCTAGAAAATACTCTTGAAAGCCGTAAGTTAAAAATGTGAACAATAGAATTCGATAATATTTTTCTTATATTTTGTATAACATTGCAATTTCAGATGCTTATAAGACAAATCCGCCAAACAAAAGTTAGCCAAAATCGATGAAATTGGACAACAATTCAATGAATATAGCAACTTATGCCGCATATATCTTTCATATGGATAGAAAACATGGAAATTTAAATTAATTAGTTAGTCCTAATAACATTGAATATTACTCTTTTGAATAAGCAATTACTAACTACCGACAAGTAACTGCATCCAACGTACGAATAAAAATATTTCCTTTATTGTATATCATAAGCCATAGTTTTGTGTAATATAATAATAATTTTTTGAAATGAAATACTGGTGGTTATAGAAAATTGACTTGTTTTGTACGAAAAATTTCTTAGTTATATACAGGCTTGTTGTACCTTTGATTCCTCAATTTCTCTACGTTTTTGAAAATTATACCGACGAACAGTTTATTTCAAACCAATTTCTTAATACAAGTTTCCCAAAAAATTGTTCATTTTTCCGGATAGCAGGAATATTTTGAATTAGTTTAACTATATTCTTCCCACAGCATAGTAATAATGAACTAAAATACGATGCAATACATGAACTAATTTATAAGAAAATCATGAACTTATCTAGATGAAAAAAATCTTTGGCGCCAAATCATGGTCATTCTTACTATGGGTTAGTTCATTTTTCATAAAAAATAGTAAACTTTTTTTTCGGTGTATATATATATATATATATATATATATATATATATATATATATATATATATATATATATATATATATATATATATATATATATGTTACGCGCCGGATATTAAATGCCACTGGCACAAGAAAACATATTTGGTTAAAGAACATATCCACAGAGTCATTGAGGCATGGAAAGATGGTCCCCTGACTAGCTCAGGCAGGTTAGATTGGTTCTTGACCCGGTGTTCTTGGCGCGTAAGCATATCGTGAAATATCCATGCCATAAGGATTTATATTCCAGAATAAGATAATTGTTCAAGGTATATAAATGAAAATAAAGTCCTGAATCATTACATTGGTGTATATGACAGGGTGGTTTGTCATATCAAGGTACATTTTACCCTCCCAAATCACCTATGACAGCCTGAGTACCTGATATTTCAAAAGCTGTCCCTAAAAGACCAGATATATATATATATATATATATATATATATATATATATATATATATATATATATATATATATATATATATATATATATATATATATATATATATATATATAAGATATGCTGCTCTCTACTTGCACCCAGAAAAAAGTGACCCCTTCTTTAAGTTAAAATGAACTCATTGTGAAGAAAGTTGAACTTCGTATAGCGCCAAAGACATTTTTATTTGTTTGAACGATGTGATTTTCGTAGAAATTAGGAATAATGCATTCCATATATTAGTTAACATTTTTCTATATTTATATACCACTATACTACAGAATGAAAAAATTTAACTAATTTGAATTCATATATGGAATGATTTTATTGAAATTTTTTCATTCATTTCGACAAATCTTACACATTTGTGGTAAAACTTTTACTTCATAATTAGAACTGCTTACCTTCGTTTTTAAATACAATTTTATTTATTTCTATAAGCAATTTTATCTTCAATAAAAGACATGTTTTATTAATATGTTGAATATATTTATTAAGAATCAACAGCATCGAATCTCTTTGAAATATTAGTTTATTATTCCACTATTTCCAATTTCCGTGTGATATTATCAACTGTAAAACGCACTTTTTCTTCTTCTTGTACTTTTCACTTTTAATAAGTTGCTGCCTAACGATTTTGTCCTCCTTTTACAATTTCAATACCTACAAATATAAAAAATCATAAAACATTTTTGTTGCAAAAGGTTAGTGTCACTGAATATTACCTGATAATTGAAGATTCCAAAATGAAGACAAATGAAAGGGTTGTTATTCTGCTGGTGTTTTCTTTCTTTATACACTATCACGAACATTGATATATTTATTTAAAAAAAACGAAAACACATCGATTACGATGACAGGTATCGATTACAGGTAGACAATAGAAATTTAGGAAAATTATACATATTTGTTGCAAATTATACATATTTGTTGCAAATTTTATTATAACTTGGTGGGGAAAAGTCCAAAGCAAATTTTCACAAAGTTTGTATTCCTTAAAATGGATTATTAAAGAAAAGTAATCGTGAAAAAAAGACGTTTTAGCGGCTAAACTCGATCTTAATACCCACCTTTAGCGGCTAAACTCGAACTTAATACCCACCTTTAAGGTGGGTATTAAGATTAGCCGCTAAAATCGCTAAAGTGAAAACTAAATCAGTAAGAAAAATGCATGAAATTATACATATTTGTTGCAAATTTCATTATAACTTGATGGGGAAAAGCCCAAAGCAAATTTTCACACAGTTTGTATCCCTTAAAATTGGATTATTAAAGAAAAGTAATCGTGAAAAATCATGTTTTTAGCGGCTAAACTCGAACTTAATACCCACCTTTACAATTGCTCTTCCCAAGTAACAAATGTAATCCTTTACAAGAAATAAGTTACATTTTTCCCTTTTTGTAATACTTTCTTTGAGGTGAAGCCAAATTTTGTTTTTTCTCGTCATTTCAATAGGGAAACCCGATTTTCCAAAACTTTAATTAATACTTTCCCAAAACCCAATGATTTTGTTTCCAATCCGCAAACTTGCTACCGCCAGAAGAAGAAACAAAATGATATTGAAGATATTAAGTACTCATTTACTAGTAGAGTACTCAAAAAATGGGTCAGTAACGAGTACTTGTAATCAAATACTCGTTACTTTCCCAACACTAACTAATAGTAAACCAAATTAGCTGTTTTTTATTCAACTTGGAGAAGACACTAGTAGCATTCGATACCGTTACAGTTTTGTTACTTAATAGGGTCGAAAGGGTTAAAATACAGACCTCAAGTTCTTTTTTTATCAACAATTGTCAATTGGAAAAATTTAAAAGATTAATACGATAACCCAAATTTTAATTGCAAAAATATTCTTTTACTACCCTGCCAACATTTTTTGAATTTGGGGGCGCTTCTGAGAATCCCCACTACGTCGAAAACAATCATAGACGACATCAAAAACTCGTCGGAAAAGCGCCGTCACTATTGAGAAGTTGTACCACGCCAAGTTACTACGAAAAAGTTTCTCATCAGTGCAATTATTAGGTGCCTATTTAGATCAACTTCGAAGGACGCCAATAAGAACCCCTGCAAACTATCAGAAAAAGTGAATTTTAAGGTAATTGTAGAAGAATCATTGTGATAAAGTAAAACACGATTATGTAGATGTTTATTGATTTGATTAAACATTTATAATTTCTTATAAATATAACATTTTCGGTTTATCTCCTCACATTTAACATAATTTTTTGCATTAATAAAAGAATGATGTCGAGTTTTAAGTAGCAAGTTACATATTGCAGCGTCTATCAGCCAGTTTGTTTATTTTCGATGGAGACAGCGTGCCTGGAAAAATATTTGAAAAACGATCACTTTATTCTATTTGAAAAGTCGAAAATTGTTCACCATATACCTTTCACAATTTTAAGCGTAATATCTATGTTTTCAGAACTTTATTTTCGTTTTTATTTAAATAAAATATAACAAGCTGGTTGCGCTTGGCGTTTCACAAAAAATAAAATGGCTCTTCTAACAGTAGTGATGGCAAAATACTTTCATGTACATTTTGTACTTTTTGATATGCTTCCCCCATCACAGTTCGCGATGGTTGTGGTGACATTTACGAGTCTGTGGTAGCGATGAGGATGAAATGGAACTTTGAAATGCTGGCAGGGTGGATGGTTTTTTATTAAAATGATGGATTGCCCAATTTGACGAAATAAAACGAAATACACGTATATGATGCAAATGTTCAAAAGTTCCAAAAAGGAGATCAGCGAAAAAATCCAAATTTTATTAAACACGAATGTTCAACAAACAGGTGTATGTTTATTTCCAAATTATAACTATATGTTATGTATGTAATGTTGTACAACTTGGTGACAATGAACAAAAAACAAATGTAACAAACAAAACGAATGATAGCCAAAATTTTAGGTTGCATGTCTTTTATACAAAGTGAGCTGAGCTTTCAAAACAGTTATTTCTTGTAGCTAAATAAATTCAAGAGAGCATAGCTATGCGTAAAATGATTACAAGCAATAAAATGTTTGGTTTTGATAATCGATTAAAATGGCAAAAATTGGAACTTTTAAATAAAATAAATATTGAACATTTTTAAAATAAAATTCAATATTATAAAATAAAATACACTGCATCTTAACATCCTCCCTCCTTTGAAAGCGCACAGGTTTCAACTTCATTAATAGGGAGAAGGCATATTTTTGTCACTGCTCTTCGAATAATTCCATTTGTAGTTTTAAGTGAGACCACACGAATAACACCATCTTGACCTTTAGTTACATCGACCACTCTTCCCAACTGCTATTTCAACGGGGGCTGATTTTCATCTTTTAGCAATACCATCGCTCCAACATCGATGTTTTTGGTTCGAGACTTCCATATTGTTCTCTGCTGTAAAATAGTTAGATATTCAGTGCTCCATTTTTTCCAGAAGAGTTGTTGCATATAGCAAACTCGCTGCCAGTGGTCTAGCCGATTTATATTTAGCTTGGATAAATCTGGTTCAGCAACTGAAGTCATTGGGGCACCTGTTAAAAAATGAGATGGTGTTAAAACATTCAAATCATCAGGGTTTTCTGAAATGGGACATATAGGGCGTGAATTCATTATGGCAGATATTTGGCAAATTTAAGTTCGAAGATCATCAAAGCTTAAAATTGAAAGACCAACAGTTTGGAGAATGTGCAATTTTGCCACTTTTACAGCAGCCTCCCAGAGTCCCCCGAAATGGGGAGATCTTGGAGGAATAAATTTCCATTGAATTCCATCTTCCAAACATTGGGAATGAACAGCATCGTTGTGTTGTTGGCTTAAAAACAGTCTTTAATTCCTCCAATTCATTTTTGGAGCCAACAAAATTGGTGGCATTATAAGACCAGATAATGCTTGGTTTTCCTCGAATGCTAATAAAGCGTTTTAAAGCAGCTAAAAATGACTGTATCGATAGATCTTTCACCAATTCAAGGTGAATAGCCTTGGACGCGAAGCATACAAACAAACTTATATAGCATTTTATTGAAGACTTGGTCCGAATTTCAGATCTGTAGTATAAGGGCCCGCAGTAATCTACTCCTGTCACCAAAAACGCACGAATACCTTGAACTCTATCTCTTGGAAGCTGTCCCATTACATGCTCCACTACTTGGGGACGTAATCGAAAACATCGAATACATTTATTGAGAATTCGGCTCACCTCCTTTCTCCCTCCTATCGGCCAATACTCCAGTCTTACAATTGCCAAAAGCGATTGAGGGCCAGCATGCAAATTTTTCTTATGGTAATATTTAATTAATGATTCTGTTAATGCGTGGCCTTTAGTATGATTGGGTGTTGAGATTCAAAACTTAATAATGAATTTTCGAGGCGACCGCCTACTCGCAAAAGGCCAAATTTATCAATAAACGGATTTAATGATGACAACGGGCTTGATGAATTTATTTGTAAGTTTTTAATTATTGTATCGTATTCCACAGGAAAACTGCTTTTTTGAATCATACGAATAAGCAACTCTTTTCCTCTTTTGACATCTACAGTAGTTAAAGGACCTTTTCGATACTTTGTATTATGATTACCAAATTTTGAAATATAAGCAAAAACTCTGGCTACTTTTCCAAACGATGATATAAATTTACAGTTAAGGGATAAATCAGAAATCTTGGTTGATGTGGCAATCAAAGCGTGTTTACGTTTTTCAGGCAAATTAGTTAATGCTGGTGGCTGTTCTGGCCAATAATTTGATGGGTGGATTAAAAATTCTGGCCCATTTAACCATAATCTTGACGTAGCTAAATTTTGAGCAGTTGTTCCTCTTGATATTAAGTCGGCCGGGTTCTGGCCCATAGGAACATATTTCCATTGCATAGAATTTGTAAGCGACTGTATGCGACTTATACGATTTGAGATAAAAGTTTGATAATTCGACGAATGATCACGAATCCACGACAAAACAATTGTCGAATCTGACCAGCAAAATATATCTCCACAAAATATGTCCATTTTTTAAATTGAATAAGTCAACTCTGCATGTAATAATGCTGCACAAAGTTCTAACTTGGGAACAGTTATGACTTGTGTAGGAGCCACACGAGATTTTGAACAAAGAAGATGGCTTTGAAAGTTACCATTTTTCTGGCTTACAATATAAGTAAGTAAGTAAGTATATTTATTTGAGGCTTATTAATTTCGATTACATGGAAGATAAGAACTTATCGATAAGTTAATGGTAAACTTAGAACTATATCCGTCTTGTTCTAATACACAGTTAAGTAATGTAAAATAGCTCTTGCTTTGTAGTAAAAAAATATCGATTGTGCGTAGAATGCACATGAGATGAATGAAAAAAAAGGCTTGCTCATTAACCTTTGTTGTTTTCGTACAGAGCGCGAATGTCTGTTGTTAAAGTAAATAAATATTTAATTCTAAATCTACGAATACAAAACACTTAAAACGAGTTAACAAATGTATGTTAGCGACGAAGGCTAATATAATTGTTTTTAGAGTACAATGGTAAGTATTTTTCCTTAATACTAGTATCACAGTTAGAACGAATATGCATTAGCATTGGGTAGGTACGTAGGTGTTGTAATATGACTGATGGTCTAGTATGAATAATTGCACATATTTCTTCTTATAGACTAGATTATAATAGTTAATTATGATTATCATTTATCCTCTATGTGTTCCAGGAGTAGTTTTCTGGTAGAATTGCGTCATGGTATAAATGTCTGATTCATTGTCAATGATTTCGTTAATTATGGCAACAGATGACAGGTATTTAGAATCAGACCAATTAGAGTTTTGCTCAATGTCGTAGATTATACTTAGTAGTTCATTTTCATGTGATGCAAGCTTCTCGATGAATGTGCGTTGGAGGTTGAGGGCGTATCTACAAAATGGTTGGACTCCAGACGTTTCATAGATGTGGGAATTGGAGAATTTTTTTTCACGACTTTGGTAATGTTTGTTGACGCATTTTCTTAATATCTTTCGTTCAAGGATTTCCAATTCATTAGCCACTGTCGGCGAGATAGTGAACCAGATTGGAAATCCGTATATTAAGATTGGTCTTATTGCAACTTTATATAGTAGTAGTTTTGTATTTTGAGGTAAGTATTTATTACCCAGAATGTATGAGAATGATCCAAGTATACTTTTTGTCTTTCTTAGTATTAACCGGGCATGATTGTTGAATTTCAGCAAGTTGTCAAATGTGACTCCCAGATATTTTATTTCCGTCTCAAAGGGAATTTCGATGCCATTCAGAGTGAGTTTTAGTGATTTGCTCTCAGGAACTACAAACCTGGGACCTTTGCCAGAGGCATTTCTTATGCATATCGCTTCAGATTTTGACGCATTGATTGATATTCCCCACTTTATGTAGTAGTCGCTAATGAGTTGGAGGTGTTGCGTTGCTTTTTGTAGCGCATCTGCAGGAGAAGTGCTGTGGGCATAAATTAAACAATCGTCAGCATATAGGATTGCCTGCGAGTCAGCATGAGTATGAGGGAAATCACTCAGGAAAATGTTAAAGAGATATGGTGCCAGAACGCTGCCTTGTGGTACCCCGCTGTTTACTTCACCTAGTCTGGAGGATGTCCCTTGAATATTTACTGAGAATTTTCTGTCTGTGAAATAACTGGAGAGAACTTTCACAATGAATGGGTCTGTCCCCAGTCCCACAAGTTTATAAAGGATTCCAATATGGCATACGGAATCAAATGCCTTTTGAATGTCCAGAGCAATGGCAACTGTGCACACTTTATTATTGAGATTTGATGTTATGTCGTTGTGAAATTTCAAAAGTGCATGTTGGGTGGAGTGACCTTTTTTGAAACCAAATTGGTGGTTTGGTATGGGATCGATTATATAATCATTTTCCATTTTCTCTTTTATGACGTGTTCAAAAAGTTTCCCAATATTAGACAGGAGGGAGATTGGACGAAAATCAGCTGGTTCCAAGCTGTCAATTTTCTTTTTAATCGGTAATATTTTTGCAACTTTCCACCCAGAGGGGGAATAACCATTATTGATACAGTGGTTAAATAAACATGTAAGCAGTTTCAATGTTGCACTGGGGAATTTTTTTATAATAAAATTTGATATCTCATCAATACCACTTGATTTTTTATTGTTTATATGGTGGATAATATTTTCGACCCGCTCTATATTTGTGAAATGGAAGTTGTCAGAATTTTGAAATGCGTTGAAATCATCATCAAATGAGTAAATATGTGGAGATGAAGCCCCAATATAAGCGGGCACTTTTGTATTCAAATCTGAAACTGGATGAAGTGGTACTGTTCTTTGAAAGACGGTGTTGTAATATTGGTGGAAATGGTTGGCTATTGCATTGGGATTCTTGGAGATATCATTGTTAATAACGATTTGACTGCAGAAGGGGAATTTTACTTTACCCGTTATTTTGTATATTTCCTTGAAGGCGGACGGACCTGGTTTGATGTTTTGTAACTTATTTTTGAATTTTTCTGCTTGTTCAATGTTAACGGATTCTTTTATTATTATCTTCAATAACTGGATTTGTTTAGAAAGAATGGTATAATTAGGACTCACTCTATTCCCAGTACGATGAAAGATGTTTTTTAATTGTCTTTGCCAGTTGTGTTTAAGTTTGAATAACTTTTTAATTCTTTCTGATAGCGGGAATTTATTATCAACAATTTGGATTTGTTGACAATGGGAGTTATGTATAGACCTAAATGTCTCGTTGAAATCGTTAATCAAATTATCAATTTCAGAATTTTCCAGATTGTTGTTGTGTTGCGGCAATAGTCTACTAGAGGCAGAATCCATGATTTGACGAAAATTATTCCAATTGGTGTTTTTATACGATGTGATGATGTTTGGAGTTCGCAGAAGAAAGCCAGTATGCTGAAGTTTTAGATTAAGTTTAAGCGGGAAATGGTCGGAAAAAGATGGTAATGATGATATTTCATAATTCGCCAAGTTGCTGTTGATAAGCTGAGAGCTGACCAAAAAATGATCAAGAAAAGAGGGGCCATTTGGATAAGAAGGTGAAGAATCGCATAATCTGACAACATCTAAAGAGTTATTTTCAAGCCAATTAAGAAGTGTTTTACCATTTGAATTTTCGATGGTATCTCCCCATGCACGATTTTTTGAATTGAGATCTCCGCCAAGAACAAATGCATCAAAGCTCTGACAAAGACGGAGTAATTTTTCTAAATCGTTCTCAAGTTGCTGGGCTGGGTGATTACATGGTATGTAAACAGACCCAAACAAATATATTTTTGTGGCATTATTGGAAAATGATTCAATTTTTATTAAGGACGTCTTGATGCTGACATCATTTAAAATAACTTTTTCATAATGAAATGTGTTTTTACAAACAACAGCAACACCCAATGGTGAGTTGTCATAGACAAAATTGTATCCACCTAATTTTACTCTTCTTTTCCCTTTCAGATGACATTCTTGAATGAATCCAATGTCTATATTGTTATTAGCTAGAGTATTTGACAGATCAATTTGTCTACTGGAATCAACCAGAGATCTTACATTGAAGGTTAATAGTTTTACGACTCTATGGTCCATATTTAGTCTTGATTTTGTTTAAAATTCGAATAAATTCAGCTTTGGCTTCTGATTTTGGCATTTTTGTGTATTCGCTCAGGAATATATTTATCTCTTGTTCAATTGACAACTCTTCAGGTTCAAGGAAAAGTGAGCTCAATTTCATAAATTGTTCTATAACGGATGATTTTTGTAAAATATTTTGCACAGGACGTGGATTGAAAAGACTGGCAAAACTTTGCTCTGGAATGATGCTTGAAACACCAATTGCATTTTTGACATTGTTCCTTGCAATGGAACGTTCCTCTGCCGCTTTGGCAAATCTTTGTTTCCTGGCTGCTGCATATTTTTTGTATGTGGGGCAGCCACGCCAATTAGCGGGATGTCCTGGCTCTTTACAATTATTGCAAAATGGTGCATTGTTATCTTCGCGCGTTCTCTGACACTCACCTGGATTGTGATTTTGGTCGCATTTTACACACCTGTATCCGGAGTTGCAATTTTTTGCGGTGTGCCCCCATCTCTGGCACCTGCGGCATTGTATGTCAGTTCCTTTTTGTTTGGGCTTCTCCCATTCAATTATCTGGCTTTGTAAACTTTTTATTCTGGAAATATCAGTTATTGTTTTTCCTGGAAATAGAGATACGAGGAAAAGGCCGGTATCAATTTTGTTTTTAATTGAATTTGAAGTCGTGAATTTGACTATGCTTGCCACAGTGTCAGGAACGATACTATCCAGTTCAGTTTTCATTTCTTCGATTTCAGTGTCAGATGCTAAACCTCTTAATATAAGAGAAGTTTGTTTCAATTCCTTCGGCGTGAACGAATATGAATGGATGTTCTTCTCCCTGAGAATTGCCATCATCGATGTGTGGACCTTTGTGTCTGCAAAGTAGATTTTGCTTTTGTTTTTATTAATGTTTTTGATTTTAAAAGAAAAAGGTGGGATCGTGCTGCGCAGAGTATCTACAAGGGTTTTGATATTCACATTATAAATGAATATTGGAGGACACCATTTTGGTTTCAGTGTATTTTTGTTGTTATTAACATTGTAGCTTGTGAGCTGGTACTGGGACATTCAATGTTGACGTCAGCCAACACTCCTAGAATGCCAAACCTGTTCTGGTCAGTGGGTTTGTAGTTTCTTAGTTTTTCCGACAGGTCTGGAATTACTATATCTGATGGTGCAGTTGCATTTTCAAACCGCTGCCTTTTGCGGTCATTTGGTTGAATTATGATTTGCTCATTATTGTTGTTGCCGGCAATGGGTACTTGTTGCAATTGATTTGTTAGAGGTATTTCTACCTCCGACACGTCATACTCCATATCAGGTGAGATACGTCCAGGCATATTCCTTGCAATGTTTGCAGTAGAATTGCCTGGGTTAATAATATTACCAAAACAAATAAAAATTAAATACAAAAATAATTTTCCGTGAAATAATATACGTCTGTCCGTTTTCACTGTTGCCAAGTTTTCTCGCTTACAATATAAATACATGTACCATAAGCTGATATACTTGCGTCGCAAAACGCATGAACCTGCACGGATGAAAAAGACTGTTTTTCATATGTTTGGCTATAAACATTATATGTTTGGAACACAAATTTTTAAACACAATATTTTTGAGTGCAAGCATATAATGTTCATAAACTAGCATAACATGTTTGGGACATATATGTTAATATGTTAGAACATATTATGTTTGTGGTAAAAAATGTTTTTAAATATAATATGCTTGGATGCAAACATATATTAATTTAGAAATAGCCTATAAACATATATGTGTTTAGTAGCTTGGAGCGCTATTTAACAGGGAGCGATATTGAATTAAGTTGGTGGTTGTTGCTTGTTATTACAAAATTAACATTTTATTTTTCCTTGGGCAATTGATCAGGTACTTCTTTGATCCTTACAAACTGTGTGGTCCGCTGTTCGAATCCCCGTCCGGCAAAAGGTAAAATTAAAATAAAAAAAATCATACAATTGAATAATTTCTTCTACAATGTTTGTATTACAGAAAAAGGTGCTAAGAACTAAAAAATCTCGTGAAAGTGAGAAAGATGTGGGGGAATATACAATTGGGCAGAAACAAAATTTTGAGCATTCAGGTCGAAAACCTATGTTGTTAGCACCTATATTACCTGTTTATTTTCATAATTCATTATGATTGTAAATATATAAATAAACAAATAAAATTCTGAGCACAACATTGTTTGGGAGAATTTGTTTTAAGCATATAATATTTTTGGGTGCAAAATGCTTCCAAACATTATATGTTCACATAATAACATATTGTTTTTTGGAATACATCATTATTGAATTTGGATGCAAAAATACAAAATGTTTGGAAATTGACTACCCAAACATATATTGTTTAGACCAATAGGCTTTCAAACATTATATATTGGAAGAGATCAAACATATAAATGTGTGGGCAATAGCCAAAAATGTATATGCTTGAAGCAAAATATGTTTGGGAGTATATGTTACAGAAGCGATTTTTTGTGAGCGTGTGGTAATGTGATTCTGGTACAACGACCCTTCTTTGAAATTTACAATTGTTAATAAATCGAAATTCGTTAATCAAATTGAACCAAATTTCCTTTAAGTGATCAGAAATATTTTCATCCCATGACAATTTTTCCCTCCATAAAGATTGGAGAAATATTTTGGCGTTAACAATAATAGGGCCTATGAGGCCTAAGGGATCATACAATTTTGCAATCGTGGACAAAACCGATCTTTTGGTTATGTTAGAGCTGGATTCAAATGGAGCTATTGTGAAAAGAAAATTGTCGCTATTTGGTTCCCAAATTAAATCAAGAGTTTTCGTGATGTCTGTACCGTCATCAAATTTTAAAAATGATTCCTTTTCGCTATTGTCTATATCCTCAAGTACACGCATGTCACTGGAACACCATTTTCTTATTTTAAATTTTCCTTTAGCCAGCAGTAAAGATGTTTGATTTAATTTAGACTTAACTTCGTCTACCGAATCACCACCAGTGATTAAGTCATCGACATAAAAATCTCTTAAAACTGTTTCTGAGCCAAGAGGATAGTTCTCTTTTTCATCTTTTGCTAATTGGTGCATAGCCCGAACAGACAAAAACGAAGCAGATTTTGTGCCATATGTGACGGTATCAAGCTTGAATATTTTTAAAGCTTCTGATGGATTATCTTTCCACAAAATGCATTGAAGAAAACTTTCTTCAGATGAAACTTTAACGCAACGATACATTTTCCATATGTCTCCAGTAAGCGCAATGTTGAATGATCGAAATCTCAAAAGAATATCAAACAGGTTTGACTGAATGGTTGGCCCGCACATCAAAATATCATTGAGCGAGAGACCAGATGATGATTTAGAAGAACCGTCGAACACAACACGTAATTTTGTTGTACTACTGTCAGCTTTGGTCACACAGTGATGAGGTAAAAAATATCGCATGCTATTTTCAGGAAAGCTCGTAACTAATGACATATGCCCAAGAAATTCGTACTCTTTGATAAAAGATGAGTATTGTCGATAAGTTTCTTTGTTTTTGATGAGACGATTTTCTAATTTTTTAAAGCGACGAAGTGCTGATTGATATGAATCGCCAAGAAGACTGGGTGATATATTGAAAGGTAATCGAACTGAGTATTCGCCAGATGGCTATCGACAATAATTTTCAATGAAATGTCTTTCACAATCAATCTCTTCCTTTGTTTGTTTTATGTTAGTTTCCAAATGATTTTCAATTTCCCAAAATCGACGAATAATTTGATCCAAATTAGCATTATCATTCATTTGCGAGGTATTCGAAATGATACAACAATGATTCGATTTTTTCAAATTATTTCCACCGCCACCAACTACACGGTTGAAAAAGACTGTTTTTCATATGTTTGGCTATAAACATTATATGTTTGGAACACAAATTTTTAAACACAATATTTTTGAGTGCAAGCATATAATGTTCATAAACTAGCATAACATGTTTGGGACATATATGTTAATATGTTAGAACATATTATGTTTGGGACATAAAATGTTTGTAAATATAATATGCTTGGATGCAAACATATATTAATTTAGAAATAGCCTATAAACATATATGTGTTTAGTAGCTTGGAGCGCTATTTAACAGAGAGCGATATTGAATTAAGTTGGTGGTTGTTGCTTGTTATTACATAATTAACATTTTATTTTTCCTTGGGCAATTGATCAGATACTTCTTTGATCCTTACAAACTGTGTGGTCCGCTGTTCGAATCCCCGTCCGGCAAAAAGTAAAATTAAAATAAAAAAAATCATACAATTGAATAATTTATTCTACAATGTTTGTATTGCAGAAAAAGGTGCTAAGAACTAAAAAATCTCGAGGAAGTGAGAAAGATGTGGGGGAATATACAATTGGGCAGAAACAAAATTTTGAGCATTCAGGTCGAAAACCTATGTTGTTAGCACCTATATTACCTGTTTATTTTCATAATTCATTATGATTGTAAATATATAAATAAATAAATACAATTTTGAGCACAATATTGTTTGGGAGAATTTTTTTAAGCATATAATATTTTTGGGTGCAAAATGCTTCCAAACATATTATATGTTCACATAATAACATATTGTTTTTTGGAAGACACCATTATTGAATTTGGATGCAAAAATACAAAATGTTTGGAACTTAGACTACCCAAACATATATTGTTTAGACCAATATGCTTTCAAACATATTATTATTGGAAGAGCTCAAACATATAAATGTTTGGGCAATACCCAAAAATGTATATGCTTGAAGCAAAATATGTTTGGGAGTATATGTTACAGAAGCGATTTTTTGTGAGCGTGTACCCAGCCAAATGATGTTTCTTGCAAAATTGGCAATCCATTTCCAATTTTAATTTTGCCTGGCTTAAGTACTTCAAAAAATATGTCCCCACCTATTAGCATATCGATTGCTTGAGATTTGAAAAATAGCGGATCTGCTAGCCTTATATGCTGTGGAATATTCCAAGCCGAAATATCTATTGATTGCGTTGGCTGGTTATCCATTATGGATGGGACGATAATTACTGAGAGACATGTAGATTCTGAACCTTCTTTAGATTGGATAAAAAGATTTATAAATTTTCCAGAACTTAGACTTGCCTGGCCAATACCCGATACCAAAGTTGTTGATTTGTGCTGTTTAAGCTGTAATTTATGAGCGAAACTCGATGTTATGAAGTTTAATTGCGAGAATCAAGAACTGCTCTACATGGGATGAGAGAATTAGCACTGTTTTTAGCAAAAATTATAGCTGTGGCTAGAATAGTGTTTTGAAATGTTTCAATTTCATTATTTATGAACTGAGAATTGTTGTTGGACACCGATTGGTGTGGACCGATTGGTTTGAGGCAGACGTATTTTGAACAAAAGTTGAATTTGTGGGAATATTTGAGTTATTTTGAACAGATGTAGATACATTGGGTTCAATCATACCATGTTCGTTGTTGTGAGTTTGATTAAGTTGTGGGCGGCTATTTTGCATTTGGACTTGTGGGGCTTGAAGAGGTTCCATATGTAGCAAACTATTATGTTTAGCCGAGCATGTCCGGCAGCCACTTGAGAGGCAAGATTTGGCATTGTGGCCCTTTTTAAGGCAATTAAGACATAAGCCTAGACGTTTTGCTTCTTTGAATCGCTGATATGGTGTTTGCGATTGAAAATGTGGGCATTTAAATATCGAATGCGATTGAGAATTGCATACCAAATAATTTATAGTGTTAGATGTTACTACTAATGATCTTTTACGCATATTAGGGTTAGTATACATGTTAGATCCCACCTGCTCTATTGGTCGATTCAATTCTGCACATTCTACATTCTCCATCGTCTGACATCTTTTCTGCAGGAAAATGTCCATCGAATTCCATGTCGGGATTTTATTAACCGGTGTCTGCTCTTCCCACTTACGTTGTGTCTCGATATCCAATTTGCGACTAATGATATTTATTAGCAAGCAGTCTGCAATCTGTTCCTTGGTACCCATTGAAAATAAAGCCCGTAAATGTGAATTTACCGTGTCACTCAAGTGTCTCAACTTTGACACTGATCTTGCCTCAACGTTAGCAATCGACACAATATCTCGAATATGTGCCTGAAAATTTAAACGCTTGTTATCAAATCTCTTTTTTAAAATTTCAATAGCCTTTTCATAATTTTCATCACATATCTCCAAAGAGCGAATTGAATCCAAAGCTGGGCCAGACAAGCTAGACCTTAGATGCTGAAATTTTTCAATTTTTGTCAACTCATCATCGCTGTGAACCACGGTCGAAAACATAGAATAAAAATCCGGGCACTCAGTATAAGAACCACTAAATACTGGGATTTTTAAAACAGGGAGTCGAGTTTTTTGCGGCTGTATTACAATCGAATTATGATCTATAGTCGATTGTCACACAAAAGGCGGGTGGGTACCATTGCGCCCCAATTCACATGCCATAATTCGCCGAGTTAATATTGTCTTGGCTGAAGTGTAGATTGATAGCGCTTGAGTTGGAATACTGCTTTCTATTTCGTTGTTGTCCTCACACTCGAGACTTTCTTGCGCCGATTCGAAATCATCGTAAAGCTTATTTAAAACTTCCAGTTTTACAGAGGCTGTAGCTTCATCAAAATCGTCCACATTAGCGTTTTTCAATCCCCTTTCGAAATTTTCTAATTGCAGCTTTAATATTTTTGTTTTGCGCTTAAAGAACGATTCCATACCAGTTGGCTGAGGGTTACTCATCTTAATATCACGTCGGGGTCACCAAATTTATGTTGACGTGCAATCGAAATACACGTATATGATGCAAATGTTCAAAAGTTCCAAAAAAAGAGATCAGCGAAAAAATCCAAATTTTATTAAACACGAATGTTCAACAAACAGGTGTATGTTTATTTCCAAATTATAACCATATGTTATGTATGTAATGTTGTGTGTACAACTTGGTGACAATGAACAAAAACCAAATGTAACAAACAAAACGAATGAGAGCCAAAATTTTAGGTTGCATGGCTTTTATACAAAGTGAGCTGAGCTTTCAAAACAGTTATTTCTTGTAGCTAAATAAATTCAAGAGAGCATAGCTATGCGTAAAATAATTACAAGCAATAAAATGTTTGGTTTTTATAATCGATTAATACACTGGCAAAAATTGGAACTTTTAAATAAAATAAATATTGAACATTTTTAAAATAAAATTCAATATTATAAAATAAAATACACTGCATCTTAACAATCACCCTGCATTATTTTCTTCTTTAAGGGCATTATTTTTCGTTATTTTTTACCTGAAATAGTTATAAGGACCTATAAGAAGAAATGCCAGCTGCACGGATTATTCAGAGCGATCATGACCTCTAGGACACGTGTAACGTGGTAAAACAATGGACTTCCGATGAAAAATTGCGGGTGCTTGACTAGCCTGTTCAGTGGCCTAAAGTAAAAGTCTTAAAACAAGCTTTGGAAAGCTGTAAAATTAAAAATTTGTACGAAATTTTTGGAAAAGGCTTACGAAATTTATTTGAACCTGAACAATAGGATATCATTGCCCGTTTAATCCTAACCAATGGAAAAAAGTTGCGCAGAAGTAATAAATCGGCATGGCTATAGTATTAACTATTAACATTTATCGTTAAAAGTTACAAATACTTTAATTATTTTGAAATATATATGACACTTACGGCCATTTTCATGTAGCTCCGTTAGGCTTTAACTGCCAGTTAACAGAAAGTAAATTGCAAATATCTTCTCTCCAGTTAACTTTAACTGAAAAATTTTCGTCAGTCAAATTCCTAACTGGCATATGGAATATATATGCAAGATGACAGCTTCGTCCATAATACGGTTTAAAAGTTGGTTAGTTAACGGAACACTAACGGAGCTTTATGAAAATGGGGGTTAATATTAGTTGCAAATGTTTTGAACTTTGAACAGGCAAAAACTCTTTTTTAATTTATAAATGATCAATAAACCTTTATCGTTAATTCCGTTATTTCATTGAATCTTTAAAATTGACGTAATAAGCAGCAACATTGCAATAAAATTTGTGTTTTAATTTTTTTATTTTTTATATTTATATAATTACGGTTTGTTATCAACAGGGAATGCCATATATGAGTTTACTTCAAGGGCAACAAGATCACAATGAACACATATTTAGTAGAGTAAAACTCATGAAATTTTAATTACTCTAAATATATATTAAATACAAGACATAAATAAAATGTGGAATTGGTTGAATGAAATGCGAATACGCATCGAAGAAAATATTTGAGCAAAATGAAGTCACGTTGTTCATGTATATAGGATGTTGTTTTCAGCAATTCAAAATTCTCACGTCACTTTCCCATGGTAGTGAACAAAATAGAATAAAACAGCTGCATATCATTTAAAGACCATATCAATAATGATAATTTATCTGGTAAATGCAATAATTATTATTAACAGTATATAAATAGTATGTAGGGGTTCCTAATTTCACGCTCCACAGTCATCCAAATTAATTCTCTGCAATGATAAAAATGAAAAGTATAAAATTATATAAGAATATAATTATTAAATCACATGGTCCTAGGTCCTACTTAGAAGATTAGTAGCTTGATCATATTTATCCGATACAGCATCCTTAATTTTTTCAAGATTGTTTTGTAAGTCATCGCTATGGTCTCCATCATGATAGTAAACAAAGTATACAATTACACCGACTATGGTGATTACAACCAAAAAAGTACTGATTATAGATAAAAGAACACCAACAGCACAGTTTAGACAGCTGGAAAAGAAATTAGAAAATTTAAAAATTAATCGTTTTTATTATAACAATTATAATTTTTACAGCTATTCAATATCATGAACTTGATGTTGTTTGGTACTGAAGAATACATCAGTTAAGAATAAGCTATACCTACCTGAACGCGAGACCCGCCATCTCGCGAAAGTGAACATGGAAAAGTTGATAACCTACTTCAACAAACCACACCGGGAGTGTATGGATACCAAAAGGTCATAACGAGACATTAATAAAGTACCTCACTTCACGACGCGAGACACTGGTTCGCCTATTCCAACATTAGGAACTGGACCATCGTGGCCAGTTCCAACGAAGAAGTACAAGGGAAGAAACGAAAATAACGAAGGAATCGGACAGACAGAAATGTGAGTGCAACAGATCTATTATGTGAATACCATCCATCCATTATGTGAATACAGGTCCATCGTTAAACTGATGCCAAATTTAATTTATTTTGGTTGCAAAATTTATTTAATTACCCAGCAAAAAGAGCTTCCAAAAAAGTAATTTGGATCCCCAATCTGTGATCCGGAAGTAGTGCAAACTTGGATCATCTCCAATGAATTTGTCATAGGAAGTACTCCATTTTGGATGCTTTTCATTGCTTTAGAAGTTGTGCCTTGGTAGTTCATTTGGACGAAGAAATAAAAAAAAACAAGTATATACGGCCGTAAGTTCGGCGTAGAAACTTCTTCTAAACACTGCCATCCACAATCGAATTACTTGAGTTGGGGTAACGCTTGCCGATGACAAGGTATCTTAAAACCTCCTAACACCGTCTTCTAAATAGTAAGTAAATCCATACGTGGTATATATTAAATCAATAAAGACAAAAAAGAAAATACGTATATAATTCAGTTTGACAAAGTTTTCTAAGGAAATAAAATTTTGACAAAGTTTTCTATAGAAATAAAATTTTGACAAATTTTCTATAGAAATAAAATGTTGACAAAATTTTCTATAGAAATTAAATTTTGGTAGATTATTTTTGGCTCGAGTGGCAACCATGATTATGAACCGATATGGACCAATTTTTGTGTGATTAGAGATCGACCAATTTTGAAATGGTTGTTTGCGGCCATATACTAACACCACGTTCCAAATTTAAGCCGGATCGGATGAATTTTGCTGCTTGAAGAGGCTCCGGAGGTCAAATCTGGGGGTCGGTTTATATGGGGTCTATATATAATTGTGAACCGATGTGGACCAATTTTTGCATGGATGTTAGAGACCATATACCAACAAAACCAAATTTCAGCCGGATCGGATGACCTACATAAATAACAACTACTTGTGCCAAGTTTCAAGTCGTTAGCTTGTTTTGTTCGGAAGTTAGCGTGATTTCAACAGACGGACGGACGGACATGCTTAGATCGACTCAGAATTTCACCACGTCCCAGAATATATACATATACTTTATGCCTGAATTTATTCTGATAATTGGTTGATAGTTTTGCTGCAAGTAGAGGATGTTGATGAGGAATGTAATTCCGAAACGTCCATCCAACCATCTTGCAGTCTACAGGGCTTTGCCCAAATAAATTTGACAAACATTCTTTTCCTCTGTTGGTTAAGCTACACTTGAAGTTTAGTCAATGCATGGTTTTAAGCTGAAATCAAAAACAACAAAACTTACCAGCGAAAATTGTTTTATTAAATATTTTTCAAAAAAAAAAATATTTTTTTATGTTGTACATCGGTTTTATTTGTTTTTCGGCATATATTTTTGTAGAAATATATTTTTCTATCAAAAATCAACAAAAAATTTAAAATTATCGTAATTTGCAAAACCTTCTCAAAAGATCTTCCATGGAAGTGGAAAAAGTCAAACGGCACAGTTTCAAATCCCAGCGGGGATGATTTTATTTTATTTTTTCTTTTTTTAATGATTTTCTATTCTTTAATTGTCCAAAACTTAAATTTTCACTCAAAACGTCGTAATTCCATACCATAGAAATATGGTTTGCATCGGAAGTGAAAAAAAAAATCGATAGGGGATCCCGGGATGCGCTTTAAATGAAATGTTTCTGGACTTGTCCAAAAGGACTGCATCGGAATTGGAAAAAACTTGATGGGGGATTCCGGGATGCACTTTAAAAGAAATTTCTGTGGACTTGTCAAAAACGACCGCATCGGAAGTGGAAAAAACTTGATGGGGGATTCCGGGATGCGCTTTAAAAGAAATGTTTATGGAACAACTTCCATTTTTTCTTGCTGGGAGGGATATGCTGTCATTGTTAACCCTTTCACTACCGAAATAAAACTAATGTTAAAAACTTTAATTTTTCTTCTGTTTTTTACTAATACTAACAGCATGTAAAACAAAACTTGTAATTTTGAGGACCTACCTGAATTATTTCAAGAGATATATGAGGTTGTTCTAAAAACTTGATTCTGAAATGGTGACCAAATGTCCTTACGAAAATAAGTGTGAGAAAAAAATACAAAAATAACTCGAAAAAATATCATAGTTTTTGTATAAATGTCCATTTACAAGAGACAAACAGTAGAAAAATGCTCTCAAAATTTCGTACTTTTCGTTTATTGTTAAAGAAGTTTATAAAAATGCATTTTAGTGCTCACCGATATGGAAAATATTTATAGCTTATTTAGATTAAAGCCTCTACTTTAAAATAACATACACCTAAAGAAATTTGTTAGTAGGGACAGCAGAAAAGTCTACTAAAACAGCAGAAAGTCTGCTGAAAAAGGGACAGCAGTCACTGTTTGCTGAAATAGCAAACATTTCCTGCTATTTTTTAAGCTCGATTACACTAAAACATGTTTTATTTTGGCTAAAACAAATAAAATGTCAACTTAGGCGCTATCCTAACATAATTAAAACAATATTTTATGGATATCTATAGTATTTGACCAAAAATCTGAATATTTATCGAATTGAGGCATAACAGCAAACAAAATGTTTGCTGATCGTATTTAGGAGATTGTAGGTATTACAGTGCAAAAATATACCAAAAACTACTTTTGGTTCTTTAATATGCTTTGGGGAAAATTTATAACCTAAAAATTTTATAAATTGTAGTTCACTTGGCCCTGAAGTACAAAAATATAACAGCAGACATCGACTGCTGTTTTTAGCAGACTTTTTTCTATGAGTGTAGGAAAATAAATCGAAACGAAGTGGCGAAATAGAGTTTGGTGTTGTTTTCGAATGTCCTCCTAAGTGGACATCGGTAGTCAAAGGGTTAATATAAGGAAGATCTTGATTTATATAGTATATTTTTTCACCCTTTATTGTTATTAATCGTAATTCTATGTGTAAGTTATGTTAGAACAACACACACAAATAACAAGAACCAAATTCTTTTGCTTATAGAATAATTCACAAAATTAAAATATTGAATACTTTTTATAAGAAACGCATATTTTCGTTTATTCAAACAAAATTAAATAAAATATTGGGTGCGCAATTGTTGTAACCCGTACTTGGTTTACGGCCGAATAAAAAGAATATTGGAAGTTTATTCCTTAATTACTATTTTATTTTAAGAAAAAGTGTTAGAATTAATAATGGCCGACAGATCTTTAGTTGTTAACACAAGCTTTATTGAAACAGAAGTGTTGTGTTTTTACCGCTCAAAATCCATTTATGAAATAATGATGAACACGTAATGTCATATTAAAAACATAACTATTACTTTATTAAACAATAAAAAGACAATATGATCAATTACGTAACGACGCTAGCTGATTGAGTGTTAAACCTATACTGTAACGATTTAAAAAATGGCTGCTATGTAACGCGAAGTTTAGTACTTAAAATGGATATTAATAAAAGTATATAAAAAGGATGAAGTGATGACAGATTGAACCTTCATAACAAATAGAGATTCCAATGCAGATGTGAAAGACACCACAGTCTCCCACGCTAATAAAGGACATGCCCCCTTAGTTGTGGAGGCGGTCTCCTGATGCGGGCTGATCTTCTAAGTGGTGTTGGCATTGTTTGCTGCTGTTCTCGACCTTGATGGTTGTTTTGAGTTGGACCAGTACGTCGTTGTATTATTATCTGTTCTAGTTGAGGTCGCTTATGTTGTGAGCTGTGTGTGTTAGAAGTATTTTCAAAAGAATGTTTCACTAAAGTTTTATATAGTTGATTGATGTGGCGTTTAATAACGTAACCGTTGTCTAACTTTACTTGATAATGGCAATTACCAAATTTTTTCTGCACCTCACCAAATTTCCAAATTTCTTTATTTTGGGCGTACCATCTCACCTGTACCCTTTCTCCCACGATAAGTTGGCGAATAGCAGGTCTGGAACTTTGTTTCTTAGATTGATACTTCATTGGGCGTATAGCATCTAGTTTGATTCGAATGTCTCGTCCCAAATATAATTTTGCTGGAGTTTCGCCACATGATAATGGGGTTGCACGGTATTTCATCAGGATTTCTTGCACTTTTACTTGTAGTGGAACGTTTTCTTCTTCCATTGCCATTAGTTTCGTTTTTAAAATTTGAACATATCTCTCGGCTAATCCATTTGTTGCTGGGTGACCTGGAGCTATAAATTTTTGAATTATTCCATTTTCACTGCAATATCGCTTAAAAGTAGAGCTTTGAAATATTGTCGCGTTATCAGACACAATTATTTCAGCAAATCCATGTGCTGAAAAAATTGAATTTAATAATCGTATGGTGTTTTCTGAAGTTGGCGATTCTTTAATTACTCGTATTTCAGGCCACTTTGATTTCGCATCTACCAGTACTAAAAAATGATGATTTAAAAATGGACCAGCGTAGTCTATATGTACACGCTCAAAATTTTCTGTAGGCTCATCCCAATGATGTTGTTCAACTTTTGGAGGATTATTTCTCACCATCGCACAGTTTTGACATTGCTTCACCATATGCTCAATGTCTTTATCGATCCCTTTCCAGAAACAATACCTTCTTGCTAATTGTTTCATTTTAACAATACCAATATGAGTCCTATGTAGTTCCTGTAGAATTTCGTCGCGGAGACTAGCGGGTATGACAACCCTATTGTCTCTGAATAAGACGCCATCTTGAATTGAGTATTCTGGATCTGAAACTTCTCCATTAATTAATGACTTTTTTAACTGCGATAGTTCCATATCACGGTCTGTCTCATCTGCTATGGACACCGCTGTAATTGATAAGGTAGAAATTTCATTAATTTTTTGATCTTGAATTGCTTCTGTTTCTTTGTCCAGATAATGTTTCTTGATTGGTGGACTTTCAATAGGAGATCTTGATAGGCAATCGACGTGTACAATTTGATCAGCTTTTCTATGCTCTATTTTATAATTAAAACCTTGAAGGAATGATGCGTATCGTAATAATCGCGCAGATGTCATTGCTGGCGTTTTTGCTTCCGGGTGAAATATTCTTGATAATGGCCTATTATCTGTAATTAATGTAAATTCTCTGCCATGAAGATACATAAAAAATTTATCGAGGGCAAAAACTATAACCAATGCTTCGCGGTCGAGCTGGCTGTAATTTTGTTCTGCAGCTGTTAATGCCCTAGAAATAAATGCAATTGGGCGATCTTCAGTTCCAATCACGTGTGATAGGACAGCTGCTACTCCCGTGGGACTAGCATCACAAACTAAAGTGATAGGTTTCGTTTCGTCATAAGGTGTTAAAACTCGATCGGCTAGAATTTCTTTTTTGAGTAATTGAAAAGACTTTTCGCAACTATTATTCCAATAAAATTTTTGACCCTTTTCTAATAATTTTCGTAGCGCATACGTTTTTGTCGCCATATCAGGAATAAATCGGGAGTAATAGGTTATCATGCCAAGGAAACGTCTAACTTCGTCTACGTTCTCAGGACGAGCGAGTCTTGAAATTGCTTCTGTTTTTGATGGGCATTTTGAAATGGTGTTATGGCTAATATTATAGCCCAAGTAATGAATTTGCTTCTTGAAATACTCACATTTCGATTTGTTTAGATGTAGTTGATATTTTTGTAGTCTTTCGCAACATTGGTTTAAACGTAGTTGACATTCATTTATAGTTGGTGCATGGACAATGATATCATCAAAATACGAAATTGTGCCTTTAAGACCTTGTAAAAGTTGATCCAGTATTCGGTTGAATTCGCTCGGAGCGGTTTTGATGCCAAATGACAGCCTGTTCATTCTATACGTTCCCCGGTGTGTGGATATGGTTTGCACATCTTTGCTTTCTTCATCCACGGCAACATGCAGGTATGCTTTGTAAAGATCCAATTTACAAAAATATTTAGAATTTTTCAAAGAGTTGAAAATTTCATCAATTCTCTTAATGGGGTAGTGTGCTGACTCCAATTGCGGGTTTACAGCAATTTTGTAATCGACACAGAGTCGTACATTACCATCTGGTTTCGGTATAACTACCAACGGCGATCCCCAGTTACTTGTATTGATTTTTGAAATTATACCATCACGTTCCAAGTTGTCAAGTTCATGTTCAACTTTCTCTCGAAGAGCAAAAGGAACTTGTCTTTCCCGTATAAATACTGGTTTCGATCCATCCTGTAATTTAAGAGAGCAAATTAAATTTGGTATACAACCGACTTTCTGTTCAAATATGTCGGCATATTTTTCAACTAATTCTGTTACCATTTGATCTGTGTTTATTTCTTTGCAGCTGTTTACCTCAGTTCCATTGCAATCCAGGTCATTTAAATTGATTTTCAGATGCCTTATCCACACTCTTCCTAATAACGGCGTATGCTTCGGAGGCACTATGTACATTTGTTCCGTTGAACATTTACCTTTGTAAACAACTTTTACGTTGACAACTCCAATTGGCACAAAAATATCACCTGTATACGAACGGAATGCAATTGATGTTTTTTCGATTGGCATTTTTAAGTTTAATTGATCGAAGTCAGATTTTGGTATTAATGTATACCCTGCACCGGAGTCTACCTCGAAGGTTTGCTTGCGCCCATTGATGAGTACTGTTGTGAAAAATTTCTTTAATTCTGGTGATGGTATTATTGTTTTATTATAAATGTCGATTATTTGATTAATACCATCGTCATCCGATGAATACGATTCGACATATGATGTTGTATATGATTTCTGTTTACGTTGCTGCAATTTTGTTGTTATGCACACTTCTTTAACATGACCTACCTTCTTACATATGGAACATCGAAGTTTGTTTTTATCGATTTTGCACTCGTTCGATAGGTGATTACCTTTACCACATCGTAGACATAACCCTTCTATTCCCAAATCCTTGTAATTGACTTTAGTGCTAAGTGGCAACGCCGACCGCTTATTTTGATATCGATTACCACTCTTCTGATGATCGATTGTCGATTGCCGCATATGATGCACATCACTGGTTGTATTTGATATTTCGTTGTTATTTATTTTTGCAGCTTCTAAAATTTTTGCTTTTTCCACTATTTGGCTGAAAGAGTCCTCCGGTTTTTGAAGCAACTGTTCCCGTATTGTATTGTCGCGTAGACCTCTGATGAACTGTGCTCTTGAAAAAATATCTGCAACCGACTTCTGACACACACACACAAACTCACATGTTGATGCTCTTTTCTGCAATGTTGTAACAAAATCAGCAATTGTCTGATTCTCGTTCTGCACCTCAGAAAGAAAACGATGTTGCTCAACAAGAATGTTTCTCCTCGGACAAAATTGTTGCTCTAGAAGTGAAATTATTTCCTCATACTTCATATCCGATACGGACTTTGGTGCTGCTAATGTTGATAATGTCGTGTAGTTGTCGCTACCCACGTACTGCAACAACAACTTTGCGCAAAGGTCTTTGTTGTCAAAAACTCCTTTTAATTGAAAATGAATTTCCAGTCGTTCTTTATAGGTTTGAAATGTCTCTGTATTTGGGTTGAACGGCTCAAAGTTAGAAATTATGTTGATGCTTGTGCTGGTCGTTGCTTGTTGTTGTGCCAATGCAGAAGTCATAGATGTTATTGCTTCTAGCAATTTTTTCATTTGTTCGTCAGCCATTGTTATTTGATTTTGTTAATTTTGATGAATTCGAAATGCACTTGATTATACGGTTTTATCCTCGTCGCCAATTGTTGTGTTTTTACCGCTCAAAATCCATTTATGAAATAATGATGAACACGTAATGTCATATTAAAAACATAACTATTACTTTATTAAACAATAAAAAGACAATATGATCAATTACGTAACGACGCTAGCTGATTGAGTGTTAAACCTATACTGTAACGATTTAAAAAATGGCTGCTATGTAACGCGAAGTTTAGTACTTAAAATGGATATTAATAAAAGTATATAAAAAGGATGAAGTGATGACAGATTGAACCTTCATAACAAATAGAGATTCCAATGCAGATGTGAAAGACACCACAAGAAGTGAGCGCAAAAATTAAAGGAAAATAATGACAGTACAGAATAACGGCATAAAAGAGACGAATGATGATAGAGAGCAATTATGACATTTATATATTAGTGTACAAATGATTATTCAATATTCAAGCTACTATCAGTGATGGTAAAGTGAATGCAAATAGAACTTCAACACTCCTCCTCATTCACTTTACATTACATCTGGCACGGAAATAATCATGTTTAATTGGTGGAAGCGGTTTGGTAAGGAGATCTGCAACCATTTCCTCTGTTGGACAATATAGGCAAGATATGATTCCCTTCTTGACAAGATCCTTAGTCATCTTATATTTGGTGTCCATATGTTTAGTTTTAAATGAATATTTGTCTTCATTAAGAAGACGTAGACAGCTTTGGTTATCGTTATAAACTGGTGTTGGGCTATTGACTGGTTGGTGCATATCTAGCAATAATTGTCTTATCCATTGTATTTCCTTCGCAGCTTCGGATAGTGAGACATACTCTGCTTCGCAAGTTGATGTTGCAACAAATGATTGTTTTTGGCATGCCCATCCGACGGTGCCACCGTTATAATAAAGAACTCTTCCGCTGTTCGATTTTCGGTCACTTCTCTCTTCCGCCCAATTCGCATCGGCATATGCTATGAGATCTTGTTCATTGTTTGAGTCACTTAAAATCAGTTTAAGATCAGATGTGGTTTTTAAGTATTTAAGAATTCGTTTGCATTGTGACCAATCCTCTGTTGAAGGTTGTGATACCTTTTGCGCTAATATGCTTACGGCAGCTGATATATCCGGTCGGGAGTTCACAGAAATGTATAAAAGATGACCAATAAGTTTTCTGTATTTCGTATTGTTTCCAAGAATTGTTGAATTTTGATCTTTCCCATAAGACAACTCCAATGGAGTTCTTGTAGGTTTTGCTTCATCGAGACCAAAATCTTGAACTGTTCTTCTTATGTAATCTGATTGACAAATTTGAAAATTACAATTTTTGTCTTTAGAAATTTCAATTCCTAAGTAGTATTTTATTTGACCAAGGTCTTTTATTTCAAATTGTTTGGCCAATGAGACTACAATCTGGCTAACCTGATTTTGTGTGGAACATGAAATTAAAATGTCATCTACATGGACAATAATATAACACATGTTCCCGTTTATGTTACCACAGTATAAACAAGGATCGTTTCGACTCTGAATAAACTTTAGATTAAGTAGAGCTTCATGTAATGTATTATTCCATAGCCTTGCAGCCTGCTTTAGCCCATATATGCTTTTATTCAGCAAACATACAAGATCATCATTTCCCTTGGTAAAACCTTGCGGCTGTTTCATATAAATCTGTTCTTCTAGTGTACTGTTTAAGAAAGCAGATTTCACATCTAAATGGTTTACAACCATATTTTGTTTCCCGGCTATGGACAATAAAATACGAAAAGTAGTGTGGTTTACGACGGGCGCAAACACCTCGTCGTAATCGACGCCGAACTTTTGGGAAAATCCCTGGGCAACAAGGCGTGCCTTAAATCTGTATATTTCTCCATCAGATGTGCGTTTCACTTTATAGACCCACTTACTTCCTATGGCAGACTTACCATCAGGTAGCTCTGTAAGATTCCATGTTCTATTTCTCTCCATAGATTCTATTTCTTCCTGCATTGCTGTGAGCCACTGCACTTTCTGTTCACCCGATATAGCTTGTTGAAAAGTCCTTGGCTCTTGAATTTCCTTTGCAGACCAAATTTCATCTATGAACTTTCTAGCAGGTAGACCTTTATTTTTCCTGGAAGAAACTCTTTTGTCACACTCTGGGCTTTCGATTCTAGAAATTTCATTTTTCTCTTCTTGGATTGATTCGTCTATACCATCTTTAAGCTCACCCTCAGACTGGCTTTTACACTCCTGTGATATATCAATAGACACATTTTCAATTTTGTTTTTGTCTATACTTGCCTTATTGATTGCTTGATCATATGGGCAATTCTCCTCCTCAATCAATAATGCATCTTTGACTTTGGGCTTATTTCCGCAAAGAACTGAAACATCATTAAGACTTTGATCGAAGTCGATGAACAAAACGTCTCTACTAATCACAACACGCTGCGTAACTGGGTCATAGCAACGGTATGCTTTTGACTTCGTATCAATGCCAAGAAAAACCATTTCTCTAGCTTTGCTGTCTAACTTTTGTCTCTTTTGTGAAGGGGTATGGACAAAGCACCTAGATCCAAAAATATGTACATCTTGTACAGATGGTTCTATACCATACCATAACGTATGAGGAGTTGTATTTGTTGTTCTGGTATACACAATATTTTGGATATAATTCGCAGTCGAAATAGCCTCTCCCCAGAATATATTATCTAATTGTGCTTCAATAAGCAGACACCTTGCCATCTCAATTAATGCTCGGTTTTTCCTCTCGGCTTTCCCATTTTGTTGGGGACTATATGGGGCAGTGAATTGGCTTTCAATCCCTTCTGACTTGAGAAAGTTTATAACTTTTACCAATGTATTCACCCCCTCTATCTGACCGAATAGCCTTTGGTGTCCGCCTAAATTGAGTTTGGCAAAGCTTGACGAAATCTCTGAACGCTTGCTCAACTTCAGATTTTCTCGACAACAGACAAATTATAGTAAAACCCGAAAAATCATCTATAAACGTGAGAACGTATCTTTTTCCGGACGGCGTTGTTGTTTGCATTGGCCCGCAAATATCAGTGTGAATCAAATCCAAAATTGTACTAGACTTACTCATTGACAGTTTTGGAAAAGGTTTTCTTGCCATTTTTCCTTTGACGCATGTTTCGCAAATTTCTTTAATACCGCATTCAACCAGCGTAATATTTTAAACCATTTCACCAGAAACCATTTTTCGTATTGCTTCAGGATCGCGATGTCCTAACTTCCTATGCCAAACATGGATACAGTTGTTATTGTGCTGCAATACCGCATTTATATTATCTGGTTGCCTTAAAATAAACATGTCATATATAATATCCGCAATGCCGATGTTCTTAGCTCTTTTGTTAATCAAGCAGATATTTTTCTCAAATGATACAAAATATCCACTTTTTGTTAACTGCCTTACGGATATAATGTTTCCAACTATACACGGTGCAAATAAAACGTCATGTAAAATTAATTTGTGAACATTGCCATTTTTGTCAATAAATTGTACTTCACCAGATCCAATTCCCTTAATGGCAACTCTCTGTCCATTGGCTACCTCGATTGTGCTTTTGTACGTTTCATCCAAATTCATAAAAAATTGTTTGTTTCCAACTGCGTGGCGTGTTGCACCCGAATCCACTAACCAACAGCTGTTCATACTTTTACCAAAACCAAACAAGAAATCGTTGGACACATTCGGATTTTTCGACTTTTCTTCAAAGGAATTTACTTTGTTAACACCCTTTTCATAGTTTTGTCTTGATTTCCAATTTTTGTATTTGATACAGTTTTTCTTTTGATGTCCAGCCTTTTTGCAGAAATAACATTCACCACCAGTTTTAGCCACAGCCCGCAAAACAGCATCAACACCACCACCACTTGATCTCGAACGTCTATCATACTCAGCAATAACACGTTGTTGCACCAATGCAAATGTAACTTCCTCCTCCTTGCGTGTTTCTAAAGATGTAATAAGTGTGTCGTAGCTCTCCGGTAAACTACTGAGCAGCATGGCAGCACTCCATTTATCTGACAAAGACTCCTCCAAAACGTCGCGAAGTTTTGTGAACAAATCGTTCATGGCATTAATGTGCACAATTGCATCGCCACCTTCTTCTAATTTCAGGCTGCAAATAGATCTCATTAGGAAAACTTTATTTGTCAGAGTATTTTTCTCGTGATAGTTTTTCAACGCAAACCACGTTTCTTTTGCAGTTGTTAAATTCCGTATGTGACCAAGCTGATCGTCCATCACCAAAAGCCCAATTGTACCTCTTGCCTCATCATCTTTATAATCCCACTCATCAATTTCTGCCTTATTTTGAACTAAACCATTTTCAAGTTTAGCAATTGGACGAGATCCCTCTATGACATGCTTCCACAAGCCTTGCTTACGTAACAGGAGTTCTAGATTAAATTTCCAATTGGCATAATTTTCATTGTTAAGCTTTGCAATTTTTGGTTTAGCGTCCATTTTATAAAACAAAGACTTCTTTAAATTTACTTTAGTTATTTCTTTCAAAATTCTTTAACTTTATTTGTTGGCCCATAACCTGTTAGAATTAATAATGGCCGACAGATCTTTAGTTGTTAACACAAGCTTTATTGAAACAGAAGTGAGCGCAAAAATTAAAGGAAAATAATGACAGTACAGAATAACGGCATAAAAGAGACGAATGATGATAGAGAGCAATTATGACATTTATATATTAGTGTACAAATGATTATTCAATATTCAAGCTACTATCAGTGATTGTAAAGTGAATGCAAATAGAACTTCAACAAAAAGTTGTACGTAAAATGACGGCTTTTTATCGAATAACAAAATGGAGATCAGAATGACAATAGAAAAAAGGTATAAGAAAAGATCATTACACAACAAGAACAATTGACATTTGTTTACATTTGTATGAAAGGAGAAGTTCACCACTGTGGTATCACAAAGGATTGAATAGTCTAAGTGAGCCTGATACATCGGGCTGCCACCTAACCTAACCTATGAAAGGATCAGCTTGCCACATCAGTTAGAAATACAATAATTCTCCCTCACTTAATTTCGAACTAATAAAATTTGATGTCTTATATAATCTCCAAAATGTTGAGGGGCTCTTCGCTGCCTTTGTGAAGCACGACGACTTGGTGTGTTGTCATTCGCAGGTGTTACAAGAGTTGGTTGTTGCTCACTTCTTTGAGAAGCCACTGGAAGTGCTGCGTTGGTAGACGAAGACTGGTTCCCAAGGCAATTGTCGTAATAATAAGATGCTACAAGGGGTAAAAGTTCATTTCTCATAATTTTTTCAGCACGAGACCAAATTTCTAGGAGGGCTTGTTCGATATGTAATATCTATCATGCACACGGTCCATATCTTTATCAATGGGAGTTCCAATATACACAGCGTCTTGCCAATTGCTTCATCTTAGTGATACCGATTTGTGTATAATGTAATTCTTCCAAAATACATTTTTGAAGAGAAGATGGTACCACTACTCGTTGGCCTTTAACAGTAGACCGCTACCAATAGTGAATTCGAATTCTGCTACGGTTGAATTCCGTAATTTGAACTTATTTATTTATTTATTTTGAACTTATTTATTTATTTATTTGTATATTTCTACACAGCAAGACAGTGTCTTATAATTATAGTGCAGATTTCAATAGTTGAATTAATATCCATCTTAACTAGGATTACAATAATTCATATAATGGGAAATTTTATAAAAAATTGAGGAAAAACATTTCTTTTAAATAGTAATAATTTATATAATTAATGATTTTTGAAAAGTAATATGTTATTAGTATTTATAATAATATCGTAGAAAAAATTTAACATTTAAATGCAAAAACGTGATAGTATGTAAAAAATAAGTTTATGAAGGACAAGATAGATGTAAATTAATTCCGATACAATTGAAGTATTCGCTTTATAAAAATATAGGGGTTGCTGATGCTTTGTATGTTGCTTGGTAATATGTTCCAAAGACGTATTGTACTGATAAAGAAATGTCATTCGGAAACAAGACATCGACGCCTAAATGGTATTATTTTTCTTCCTCTGCTTGATTTTGTGAAAAAAAGTCCATATCGGTTCGTAATTATTTGTAGACTTACTTATATATACCTTTTTTGCATGGACTAACTTACAATTTAGAAAGTTTTAAGATACCTCCCCATCGGTAAGTATTACCACAACCCAAGTAATTCGATTGTTAAAGACAGTCTTTCGTAGAATTTTCAACGCAATCCATGGTGGAGGGTACATAAGATTTGGCCTGGCCGAACATACGGCCTTAGGTTCGGTTAGGTTAGGTATAGTGGCAGCCCGATAGTTCAGGCTCACTTAGACTATTCAGTCCATTGTGATACCACAGTGGTGTACTTCTGTCTTATCACTGAGTGCTGCCCGATTCTATGTTAAGCTCAGTGACAAGGGACTTCCTTTTTTTATAGCAGAGTCCGAACGGCGTTCCACATTGTAGTGAAACCACTTAGAGAAGCTTTGAAACACTAAGAAATGTCACCAGCATTACTGAGGTGGGATAATCCACCGCTGAAAAACATTTTTGGTGATGGTCAAAGCTGGGTTCGAACCCACGACCTTGTGTATGCAAGGCGGTCATGCTAACCATTGCACCACGGTGGCTCCCTAAACATACGGCCTTATATACTTGTTTCCATTACGACCGTTATCCCCTCGAAAAGAGCACAAAATTTAAATCAATGGAACAAATCTTCAATGAAAGGACTTCGAATTGTCTTAGAATAGCTAAAACTGCACCAAGTTCCAACGAACAAAGACATTTTGTGAAATCAAAAAAAAAAAGAAAAAAGCATATGTTCACTTCTTTGCAATCTATTGAATTAAAAACATACTTATTCCTTTTCTGACATCATCACTGATACCACCCTATTCGGCTATATGGAAATTAAAACGTACTAAAGGGATGTTGAATATACATAAATTTATACACACTCAAAAACAACCCCTTAAAGACAATATCCAACAATGATGACATCATGTGAGGGAAAAATAATTGAACTATGAAGAATAACAGTCGTTTGTCAACCCTTTCACTACCGAATTAAACCTAATGTTAAAAACTTTAATTTTTCCTGTTTCTACTTGTACTAACAGCATTTAGAAAAAAATTTGCAATATTGAATTGTGACCAAATGGTCAATCGAAACTAAGTGGGGAGTTAGAGCTTGGAGTCGTTTTCGAATGTCCTCTGTAGTGGACATCGGTAGTGAAAGGGTTAAAATAAAAAGACTAATATGATCATTATAAATATTAAGCTTAAAATGCGAAGACCAACAAAAGAATAAGCTGCATCCTGAAGCGAACCGCATTTAAATGTAGATATTGAACTAAAAATTCTGGATTCAGTTAGTTCTTCAACTGAACAATAATAATATTGCCCCAGAATTTGCAAGGCATGAAAATATATATGGAATATGGAATTGAAAAATTCTCGGAACTCCAAACTTAATTAATAATCATCTGGACGCAAATGTTATTCGATTTGCCTGAAATTGTATCCCTTCACTCAAGAAAGGGGCCGTTAATGCCAACTAACTTTATGTTAGCTCATGAAGATTAGCTATTTTAGTAAAATTGTGTTCCTCATTTAAATATTTTTGTGCAATGACGTGAACTAAAGTTACGAAAATATATAGCATTTTCACTTCAAATGAAAGCTTTTACATTTCAAATGAAACCTTTTTCAAACCAAATGAATCCTTTTTCAAATCAAATGAATCCTTTTTCAAATCAAATGAATTCTTTTTTAAAATCAAATGAAACATTTTACAAATCAAATGAAACCTTTTTCATTTCAAATGAAACTTTTTTTAAATCAAATGAATCTTTTGAATTTTTAATGAAATTTTGAACCAGATTTTTATTCGAATTCATATATAAATCATTGATGGTTGGGGTATAAGTACTAGAGGTCTGCATCGAATAACTTTTCACTACATATATGCAATTCGCTGTCGAATATAGTACATACACTGTCTTTCTCTCAGAGCGCAAGTAGTGAAGTGAAGAGAACACTTGCTTGTCAAATACCACCAAGTACTTATCCGAAACAATATGTGTTCCGAAAAAAGGAACAATAAATGTAGTGTATTTATTCTAATCTTGCGAGGTGTTAATATAGTGTATTTAAGAACACTAATACATATGTATACTCAACCTCTCATCTATTAAAGACAGTTACAATGTAAGTTTAGGTACAAACTAAATAAGAAGAAAAGAATAAAACGTCACTTGGAATTTGGAAGTTGCCTAGCACGTTTATATTGCATTTTTGTCTCCACGAGAACGTTACAATTGGCGACGAGATAACCTAAAATTGTATTTTTTTAACATACGATCAAAATGGTCAACGAAGAAGAAAAAAAATTGTTCAAGTTTCCACAATTAATATGGAATCTAATGTGGAGCAGTGGCAAACGTACATGGAGCGTATGGAGCAGCTTTTCATAGCAACCAATGTCACAAATGAAGAGCAGATGAAATCTTTGTTTATAAAATTCATTGGGCCAGTAACGTATAGACTTTTAAGAGATTTATGTCAGCCGAAACTTCCAAAGGACGTGAGCTACCGGGAGTTAGTTGAGCTGTTAACTGCCCATTTTACACCTTCAATTGTTGTTTTTAAAGAAAGGCGAGTTTTTTATGCTGCTCATATGAGCCAAGGAGAAACGGTGGTGGAGTGGCACGCCAGAATCCGTAAGTTAGCGGCAAACTGTGAATTTGGTGACCAGCTGGAGCACGTTTTAATTGACAAGTTTGTCACCGAGATGGATGGTAAAATATTCGACCGTTTATGTGAAGAGACAAAAACGCTTACATTGGCAAAAGCGTTAGACATTGCGCAGCGGTATGAGAAACCAGATAAACCGGTAAATATCATCCGAAAAAGCAGTAAGAAGACGAGTGACCAATTCAAAAAGGCCGGCGGCAGGAGGGCCGAAGACGTTTGTTATCACTGTGGGAAGAGAAACCACGATTTTAAAATGTGCAAATTCAAGACGTATGCGTGCAACAAATGTGGAAAGCGTGGCCATTTAGCAGTAGTATGAAATGCAGTGAGTAAAAATACACATGCCATAAAAATTGTGTCATCCAATCGAGACCAAACAGCAGTTGATTCTTCCTTACAATTATATAATATAAAATCCAGTAGCTATATTGACCCTTATACTATTAGTGCTAAGATTAATGGTATTAATTTTAATTTAGAACTTGATTCAGGAGCAGCAGTGTCAGTTTTCCCTCTGGTAATTTTTAAATCTAAATTTGCCCAGATTAAATTAGAGAAATCAAGTACTATTTTGTCGGGTTATGGTGGAACCAATTTAAACGTTAAAGGTTCATTTAGTGCTTCTGTTGAATTTAATGGAAAGGTCAAAGAAATTGAATTTATTGTGGTTGATGCTTGTGGTCCATTGATTTTGGGTTGACATGTGAACTTGGTTGACATGTGGTTTCAACAAGATGGCGCTACATGCCACACAGCTCGCGATTCTATGGCCATTTTGAGGGAAAACTTCGGAGAACAATTCATCTCAAGAAATGGACCGGTAAGTTGGCCACCAAGATCATGCGATTTGACGCCTTTAGACTATTTTTTGTGGGGCTACGTCAAGTCTAAAGTCTACAGAAATAAGCCAGCAACTATTCCAGCTTTGGAAGACAACATTTCCGAAGAAATTCGGGCTATTCCGGCCGAAATGCTCGAAAAAGTTGCCCAAAATTGGACTTTCCGAATGGACCACCTAAGACGCAGCCGCGGTCAACATTTAAATGAAATTATCTTCAAAAAGTAAATGTCATGGACCAATCTAACGTTTCAAATAAAGAACCGATGAGATTTTGCAAATTTTATGCGTTTTTTTTTTAAAAAAGTTATCAAGCTCTTAACAAATCACCCTTTATAACTCTTTATGGATTTTCGATTGGATGAAATTTACCATTACCAGTGACTTTAATTAAAAATCCTACCAAATTTTTGAATAACATTTATCATACCTATGTTCAATTAAAAGCGGGCTTATATTTAAGAGGGCGTGCAATTCTAAATTAAGACTTGTGTTTTATATCTGGTAAAATTCAGAAAGTTTTAATTTATTGCGAAAACATAGTAAAACAAAGAATTTGTATGTATCGTAATGTGAAAATTAGGTCCATCTCTAGAAAAGCATTTTTGGATGTACATTACGGGTAATAACTTATGAAGAACTTGCGAATTGTTTGCTGGGATATGAAAACTTAAAAAAAAAGTTCGGATTTGGATATAGGCTCCGTACACAAAAAAAAATATTTTGACTTAAAATGTCACCAAACCCTTAGTATACAACTGATTTCAAAGAAACTTGTTTTATTTTTTTATATATTTTGTATGAAAAATTACAATAGTTACTATAACTCTTTATGGATTTTCGATTGGATGAAATTTACCATTACCAGTGACTTTAATTAAAAATCCTACCAAATTTTTGAATAACATTTATCATACCTATGTTCAATTAAAAGCGGGCTTATATTTAAGAGGGCGTGCAATCCTAAATTAAGACTTGGATAATCAATAATTTTAGCATTAGTTGAGTGTACAAATAAGAAAGTAACACATAATTCTTCAAAAAAATGTATTTTTGCTTTTAGGGATATAATAATTCCTTTGAAAATAATTATGCGGGCTAATTATAAATTCATTCATTAAAAAGAATTCCTTTGGTTTTAGAGATTCACTTGATTAGAAAAAAGTTTCATTTGAAATGGAAAAAGTTTCATTTGATTTGAAAAAGGTTTCATTTGGTTTGAAAAAGGTTTCATTTGAAGTGAAAATGCTATATAATATATGTATACGAATAGTGCACAATTTTACTAAAAAATAAAATAGTTAATATCTTGCTAAAATTGAAGAAGTTTGCTTAAATTGAGTTCATAATTCTCTGATGAGTATTTTATTAAAATTGTACCTGTATTGAACTTCGTACAGCGCTAAAGACATTTAAACAATTTTTGAATTCAATTTTTTCCTTCAACATGTGAAATTTTCTTAAACAACAGAAAAAAATTATTATTTTTAATAAAGTTTCTTAAATTTGACAAAATGTATTAATTTATTTGTAACATGTTGCAATTAAAAAACTATTTTAGTATTTTAGTAAATAAACCTACAATTTCTTTCATGGGGGATTCACATTTTTTGGGGTGGTTATACCCTGTATGATGATGATAGTTGGTATGCGGTATTCCAAGTATAAAAAATAATGAAACTTTATCAATTCATTCATTCACGGTTAAGTTATGAAAGTTTTTATGAAAATAAGTGGGAGTTAAATTATAACTGACCCATTTTCAATTTGTATTTTCAGTATGAAGTACGTACCTTTACAAACATTTAACATGCGCAACATATTTCACAATAAAAAAATTGAATTCTGTTCTAAATATTCTCTAATTCTAATTTTAAAACTTAAGCTCCCATACAAAATGAAAATCAAAACGAAAGCTCTAAGCTCTATCAAGGAAAATACGAATGTGCGTATAGTTCATAGTTCATATGTGTTGGTTTTTGATAATTATCACAATTTTCAGCAGAGTAAACTACACTCTTACACTCTTGCTAGTTTTTATTGGATATTTTTTACTGGGAAATTTAAAACAGAGAAAATCTGGAAATGTATCGATGTATAATTCGAAATACGAGGAAATGTCTTACGGTTCCCAAGAATAATTGAAGTAATTCTTACCATCAATTATGAGGATCATTTACTTCGACACTTTTCTGTTATAAATATAAAACAAATTGAATATTTCACAATTTTTGGTATAAAATAATTTTATTTTGAATTTCTATTTGTCACAATTGTTAATTAAACAATGGCGTAGCTAGCAGCATTCGCGTAAGGGGTAAAAGCTACAATGTGTGCTCATTGTGAACATGCCTCATTGTGAACATACCTTGAGTGAAACAGAATTCTTTTTTTACTTATTACTGACATTGTGATGAGCTGCTTTTATAATTTTGTTGTTATTTTTTCCTAGTGAGGCTATCTTACAAATAAATGTCCCATGACTTCTCCACACAAATTTCAAAAACTTGTCAAATCAAAATTAATTTCTATTTTTCAAACATATTAGAGAATTTGAATTGTGAGGATGTTACCGTCAGTCATATGGATATAATCATCCCTGTTGTATATTTGTAATATCTTTATCGAATATACGCATTTAAATTACAAATGTATTTTTTCAAAAGATGATATCTCTATATCTTCATTTCAAGAATAATTTAATTTCATATTTTTTCCGGAAATTGGAACAAGTAAGCTTTTGTTATGCCTTTTTTCTTTTGCAAATATACTCTTCGTTTAATATCTATAGTTATATTACTCCTCCCCACTATCCTTGTATTTTATTCATCTAACAACACATAAATACACCGACAGCTTGTTGCTATTCTCTATACAAATTCATCTGAAATTAAAATTTATCAGCTACTTACCAACATGCTACATTTTGACCTAAGCATTTACACATCTTTATATTTATGTATAAACTCCTTGTTTGTTAAAAATTATTTGCAAAAATTAATGAACTATCAGCTTATTGTATATATGACCTATTACAATTCACCGAAGAACTTCCAACCTCTTAAAACGACCGCCAGACGTAAGCACTAAACACTGAATAAAAAATATCAAATGAATCTTCATTCGTCTCTATCCAAATGTCAGAGACAGTGATACCAATTTAGTGCTTTTCGCACAAAGTGTAGTGCATTTTCCAAAAAGCACCAAATTGCCTTTTCAGTGCCTTTAAAAAAAAAAACAAACTGCGCTTTCGGCTAAACTCTAGTTTAGCTATACCTCTCAGATTTTTTTCAAAACTTCACAGATGGTAGTACTCTTTGAGTTGATTACAACAACAACTTTTTTTCTTGGCGGTCGTAACCGGATAACCGGTTATTCGGTTTTAAAATGTAAGTTAAAAATCCTTAATATATCCGGTTCTAGAGATCCGATTTCTTTTGAAAGTACATCACTAGAAAGGTTTTGAAGAGACCTTTAAAATGATGTATGAACCGTTATATCAGCTTCATCCGTTCCAGCTGTACGGGTAAAAACTTGTATTTTTCGGAACCGGTTTTTTATAAATAAGCTTATATCTCAAAAACTGCTCCATATAAAAGTACTAAATAACGGATTGCATTGTGTAGCTAACACTTCTACCTTTCCGTCAAGGTCAAAGTCAAGCTGCTATCTTTACTATAACCGGTGATATTAACTATTATATATCCATATACGGGTTGAAAAATAAAATTTTTTTTTCAAAAAAATCGCGCGATTTTTTTGAAAAAAATTTTTCCTTGCGGCGCTTTCTTATTCCTATAATTAGACATATTACCCGGATCCCATCCATATACGGTTTGAAAAATAAAAAATTTTTTCAAAAAAATCGCGCGATTTTTTTGAAAAAATTTTTGCCTGCGGCGCTTTCTTATTCCTACAATTAGACATATTACCAAGATCCTATCCATATCCGGTTTGAAAAGACAAAATGAAAATTTTTTTCAAAAAAATCGTGCGATTTGAACCTTTACATCGAGCGTTTTTGAATTAAAAGCCGGTTTTAATCCAAAAACCGGTTCAAAAACACGTATTTTTTCATCTAAAACCTAAACTGATAACCGGATAAACTCAAGTTGTACCTCATTTGAAAGGTCGTACCTTTAGCTTTGTAGTGATGTATATTTTAAAGTAATCGGTTCACTAAAACCGGTTTTATTAACGATTATTTGCTTACACTTTAGGCTCGAATAACCGGTTAACCGGTTGCGACCGCCAACCGGTTACTTTTTATTTCGATGTCAAATTTAATTCTCTATCGACCCAAAAAAAAAATTATTTTTTTTTACGAGGTATAGCTAAACTAGAGTTGCTCCGCGCTTTCCGGCGTTTTCATTTGAGTTTAATGCGCTTTACAGACTATAGGTAGAATTACATACCATGCGTTCAATGCGTCCGATGATTGAAGAGAATTTTGAAATTTCTCTTTGAAATCAAAAGCTCGAATAGTCTGCCGCAAAAAGAAAAAAATCAACCCTTCCATCAACGCACGGATTGACGCATGGTGTGTAATTCAACCTTATCAGTTATTCCGGACGGAATGTCGGTGTTTGTAAAGAATCTTACAGTGTGTCGGATCGATACGGCTTGTAGGCGATGACTAAATAATCGATGTGTAAATGCGTCGAACATATCCCATATATTGGCCACATTATAAGTTAAGTCCGAAGGCATAATCGATGCTGCTGCATGTTTATGGGATCGATAACACATTTACCGATTATTTAGTCATCGCCGACAAGTCGTATCGATTCGACACACTTTAAGATTATTTACAAACACCGACATTCCGTCCGGAATAACTGATGGTCTCAGCGTTGCCACAATAAATTTTTACTTTAAGGCCGGTACCATGGCTGAACAAGAAGGTTAAATCATGGGGCCATATGATTACAATTTTTTTATTTCGACCAAATTTTAAGATGTCAAAATCATATGTTTATGGTGATTGCAGCTCTCCAAATGACACTGCATAGCAAATGCATCTCAAACAAACTCGCGCATTCATAGCTGGAGAATTGTTCAAAGATGACTTGAGTATCTTGATAACATATTCCAGACCCAAAATACCACGCACATCAGTTTTTAAACTGCATCATAAACTGTTTTTGTTAATAGATGGCGAATATACATTTGACTGGCCTCCATTATTAACTTTGGTCTCATATCGGCGTTCCTCGGATGAATTATCCACTTCACAATAACTCATAGGTGACGCAATTAAATTTGAACCTTTATTTTTCTCTGGATTTGAATTATTTTTTCAGGACAATTGAAGGAATAAATAATTGCCACTTTTACCAATGCCATACGATTCTTTTATCAGCTGATTTTGACTTCTTAAAATTGTAAACATCATATTGAAATTTGTTGTTTTTGTTATCGTGATTCAACCTCCTTATTCAGCCATGGCCGGTACTCTGTTTGTTGGTGCGAAAAAAGTTCCCCTAAATACTTGCGTGAAGATACCGACGTAGGTAACTTTTTTAATTACAACAACCACCGAAATAACAGGGTGACACAGAGTTGCAAAAACCATATAAAATGCAAATAGTACGGAATTTATCAACTGTGGTGCCCACAAAAATTATGGAAAAACAAAATATGACCACAAATTTAGCGAATATAATGAATAAAGATATGTTTAACAAAATTATTAATGTTTAGATGTGAAGGTATTACTACCACAAATTGTTTAAACTGTGATTTAAAACAGTATGTGCACCCTTTCCGCGTAAAACAAGAGGACAACCTCAAGCACAAACTTCGCTCCTGGTGCCAAAATAATAGCTTCGTTCAAAATTCCGCTAATGTGACATCAAAGTGGAGGTCATTACCTACATTTTGATGTATGGCATGTGTTCCAACAGTGTTTTTTTACGAAGATATCCTGGATTCCAAGTTTTCAACTGGGGGAGGCAGAACATAGATTCTACCATGGAAGCCAGGAACGGACTTCGTTCAAAATTCCGCTAATGGGACATCAAAGTGGAGGTCATTACCTACATTTTGATGTATGGCATGTGTTCCAACAGTGTTTTTGAACGAAGATATCCTGGATTCCAAGTTTTCAACTGGGGGAGGCAGAACATAGATTCTACCATGGAAGCCAGGAACGGACTTCGTTCAAAATTCCGCTAATGGGACATCAAAGTGGAGGTCATTACCTACATTTTGATGTATGTCGTGAGTTCCAACAGTGTTTTTGGACGAAGATATCCCTGATTCCAAGTTTTCCACTGGGGGCAGAACATAGATTCTACCATGGAAGCCAGGAACGGACTTCGTTCAAAATTCCGCTAATGGGACATCAAAGTGGAAGTCACTACCTACATTTTGAGGTATGTCATGTGTTCCAACAGTGTTTTTGAACGAAGATATCCTGGATTCCAAGTTTTCAACTGGGGGAGGCAGAACATAGATTCTACCATGGAAGCCAGGAACGGACTTCGTTCAAAATTCCGCTAATGGGACATCAAAGTGGAGGTCATTACCTACATTTTGATGTATGGCATGTGTTCCAACAGTGTTTTTTTACGAAGATATCCCTGATTCCAAGTTTTCCACTGGGAGGCAGAACATAGATTCTACCATGGAAGCCAGGAACGGACTTCGTTCAAAATTCCGCTAATGGGACATCAAAGTGGAGGTCACTACCTACATTTTGAGGTATGGCATGTGTTCCAACAGTGTTTTTTTACGAAGATATCCCTGATTCCAAGTTTTCCACTGGGGGGGCAGAACATAGATTCTACCATGGAAGCCAGGAACGGACTTCGTTCAAAATTCCGCTAATGGGACATCAAAGTGGAGGTCATTACCTGCATTTTGAGGTATGTCATGTGTTCCAACAGTGTTTTTTTACGAAGATATCCCTGATTCCAAGTTTTCCACTGGGGGGGCAGAACATAGATTCTACCATGGAAGCCAGGAACGGACTTCGTTCAAAATTCCGCTAATGGGACATCAAAGTGGAGGTCATTACCTACATTTTGAGGTATGTCATGTGTTCCAACAGTGTTTTTTTACGAAGATATCCCTGATTCCAAGTTTTCCACTGGGGGGCAGAACATAGATTCTACCATGGAAGCCAGGAACGGACTTCGTTCAAAATTCCGCTAATGGGACATCAAAGTGGAGGTCATTACCTACATTTTGATGTATGGCATGTGTTCCAACAGTGTTTTTTTACGAAGATATCCCTGATTCCAAGTTTTCCACTGGGGGGCAGAACATAGATTCTACCATGGAAGCCAGGAACGGACTTCGTTCAAAATTCCGCTAATGGGACATCAAAGTGGAGGTCATTACCTACATTTTGATGTATGGCATGTGTTCCAACAGTGTTTTTTTACGAAGATATCCCTGATTCCAAGTTTTCCACTGGGGGGCAGAACATAGATTCTACCATGGAAGGCAGGAACGGACTTCGTTCAAAATTCCGCTAATGGGACATCAAAGTGGAGGTCATTACCTACATTTTGATGTATGGCATGTGTTCCAACAGTGTTTTTGAACGAAGATATCCCTGATTCCAAGTTTTCCACTGGGGGCAGAATATAGATTCTACCATGGAAGCCAGGAACGGACTTCGTTCAAAATTCCGCTAATGGGACATCAAAGTGGAGGTCATTACCTACATTTTGATGTATGGCATGTGTTCCAACAGTGTTTTTGAACGAAGATATCCCTGATTCCAAGTTTTCCACTGGGGGCAGAATATAGATTCTACCATGGAAGCCAGGAACGGACTTCGTTCAAAATTCCGCTAATGGGACATCAAAGTGGAGGTCATTACCTGCATTTTGAGGTATGTCATGTGTTCCAACAGTGTTTTTTTACGAAGATATCCCTGATTCCAAGTTTTCCACTGGGGGGGCAGAACATAGATTCTACCATGGAAGCCAGGAACGGACTTCGTTCAAAATTCCGCTAATGGGACATCAAAGTGGAGGTCATTACCTACATTTTGAGGTATGTCATGTGTTCCAACAGTGTTTTTTTACGAAGATATCCCTGATTCCAAGTTTTCCACTGGGGGGCAGAACATAGATTCTACCATGGAAGCCAGGAACGGACTTCGTTCAAAATTCCGCTAATGGGACATCAAAGTGGAGGTCATTACCTACATTTTGATGTATGGCATGTGTTCCAACAGTGTTTTTTTACGAAGATATCCCTGATTCCAAGTTTTCCACTGGGGGGCAGAACATAGATTCTACCATGGAAGCCAGGAACGGACTTCGTTCAAAATTCCGCTAATGGGACATCAAAGTGGAGGTCATTACCTACATTTTGATGTATGGCATGTGTTCCAACAGTGTTTTTTTACGAAGATATCCCTGATTCCAAGTTTTCCACTGGGGGGCAGAACATAGATTCTACCATGGAAGCCAGGAACGGACTTCGTTCAAAATTCCGCTAATGGGACATCAAAGTGGAGGTCATTACCTACATTTTGATGTATGGCATGTGTTCCAACAGTGTTTTTGAACGAAGATATCCCTGATTCCAAGTTTTCCACTGGGGGCAGAATATAGATTCTACCATGGAAGCCAGGAACGGACTTCGTTCAAAATTCCGCTAATGGGACATCAAAGTGGAGGTCATTACCTACATTTTGATGTATGGCATGTGTTCCAACAGTGTTTTTTTACGAAGATATCCCTGATTCCAAGTTTTCCACTGGGGGGCAGAACATAGATTCTACCATGGAAGCCAGGAACGGACTTCGTTCAAAATTCCGCTAATGGGACATCAAAGTGGAGGTCATTACCTACATTTTGATGTATGGCATGTGTTCCAACAGTGTTTTTTTACGAAGATATCCCTGATTCCAAGTTTTCCACTGGGGGGCATAACATAGATTCTACCATGGAAGCCAGGAACGGACTTCGTTCAAAATTCCGCTAATGGGACATCAAAGTGGAGGTCATTACCTACATTTTGATGTATGGCATGTGTTCCAACAGTGTTTTTTTACGAAGATATCCCTGATTCCAAGTTTTCCACTGGGGGCAGAACATAGATTCTACCATGGAAGCCAGGAACGGACTTCGTTCAAAATTCCGCTAATGGGACATCAAAGTAGAGGTCATTACCTACATTTTGATGTATGTCATGAGTTCCAACAGTGTTTTTGGACGAAGATATCCCTGATTCCAAGTTTTCCACTGGGGGCAGAACATAGATTCTACCATGGAAGCCAGGAACGGACTTCGTTCAAAATTCCGCTAATGGGACATCAAAGTGGAGGTCATTACCTACATTTTGATGTATGGCATGTGTTCCAACAGTGTTTTTTTACGAAGATATCCCTGATTCCAAGTTTTCCACTGGGAGGCAGAACATAGATTCTACCATGGAAGCCAGGAACGGACTTCGTTCAAAATTCCGCTAATGGGACATCAAAGTGGAGGTCACTACCTACATTTTGAGGTATGTCATGTGTTCCAACAGTGTTTTTGAACGAAGATATCCCTGATTCCAAGTTTTCCACTGGGGGGCAGAACATAGATTCTACCATGGAAGCCAGGAACGGACTTCGTTCAAAATTCCGCTAATGGGACATCAAAGTGGAGGTCATTACCTACATTTTGATGTATGGCATGTGTTCCAACAGTGTTTTTGAACGAAGATATCCCTGATTCCAAGTTTTCCACTGGGGGGCAGAATATAGATTCTACCATGGAAGCCAGGAACGGACTTCGTTCAAAATTCCGCTAATGGGACATCAAAGTGGAGGTCATTACCTACATTTTGATGTATGGCATGTGTTCCAACAGTGTTTTTTTACGAAGATATCCCTGATTCCAAGTTTTCCACTGGGGAGCAGAACATAGATTCTACCATGGAAGCCAGGAACGGACTTCGTTCAAAATTCCGCTAATGGGACATCAAAGTGGAGGTCATTACCTACATTTTGAGGTATGTCATGTGTTCCAACAGTGTTTTTTTACGAAGATATCCCTGATTCCAAGTTTTCCACTGGGGGGCAGAACATAGATTCTACCATGGAAGCCAGGAACGGACTTCGTTCAAAATTCCGCTAATGGGACATCAAAGTGGAGGTCATTACCTACATTTTGATGTATGGCATGTGTTCCAACAGTGTTTTTTTACGAAGATATCCCTGATTCCAAGTTTTCCACTGGGGGGCAGAACATAGATTCTACCATGGAAGCCAGGAACGGACTTCGTTCAAAATTCCGCTAATGGGACATCAAAGTGGAGGTCATTACCTACATTTTGATGTATGGCATGTGTTCCAACAGTGTTCTTTTACGAAGATATCCCTGATTCCAAGTTTTCAACTGGGGGAGGCAGAACATAGATTCTACCATGGAAGCCAGGAACGGACTTCGTTCAAAATTCCGCTAATGGGACATCAAAGTGGAGGTCATTACCTACATTTTGATGTACGCCATGTGCTCCAAGAGTGTTTTTGGACGAAGATATCCCGGTTTCCATTTTTGACACCTTGAAATCACATTGAGAATGTTTCTTCAATTATTTTCAATAAAAATGCATTCATGAAGAAAACGTGGTAACAATGAAATTCGATTGTTTTGGCAACTCCGGTGGATTGGTTTGTTGTCGTGCAAAATTTAGAATAATAAAATAATTTTATTTATTATTTTATTAAAAATGAAGATCTCACGGTACAGCACAAACAGAAATGGTAAACATATTAGAGTTTTTATTGTTCGCTATGTTGTACATCAAAATATTCCACAGTCATAGCGTTTTGGCGCCAAAACGTGAATTGTCATGCAAATTGAGAAAGAAGGGAACAACAGAATTCATTCAGGAATATGATTTATGGAGAAGGCAATCGCCGTGAACAAATTGGATGTGTTGGAGGTAGTATGGAAATTATTATCTGCACTCCTGATCGTTTAAATTGTACAAGCGAATTTTATTGACACAGCCACTATTACTTATCTATTTTTAGATGAAGCTCATCGTATTTTGGATATGGGTTTTGAACCTCAGATTCGGAAGATATCATTGGATATCATTGGATATTTGAACAATCCCATACCTGTGCGTGATGTATCATTGGATTTGGTCGAGCAAACAATCGAAATTGTTGAAGAGAATGAAAAATTCTATTTGGTAAAGATTTTTATTAAATATGTGGAAGCTTTAGCTGATGATTTGTCTAATGATTTAAAATTAGATGATTTTCGCTATTGCAGATATTATCTCTGGTGAAGTAAACAATCTTATGGCAACTGATATCGCCTCACGTGGCCTGGCCATAGAAGATATAACCCATGTCATCAATTTCCAGTTCCGAAATATCGAAGAATACAGTAACAGTGCTATATTTAGTTATAGAACTCGATCCGATTGGGGCATAGCATCGGAATTAATTCCTATACCTGAAGAAGCTGGTCAGGATATACCATCTGACTCCCGACCATGGCTGAACCTTTTGCTAAAACCAAAGAACGTTGTGCTGAAGAAGCACATAAATTTAATCGAACGCAATGTGGCAGAGTAGGCGTAAGTTATTGCGGTCGTAGTGGTAGTAAATAACATGGAAAATCTTCCAAACCACCTATGAATTAGCACAAACATTTTTATTGATTTTCTGTTGGATTCCATAAAAATCTATTACATATTCATTAGTAACGTTAAAGGTGATTTTTTATTAAAATATGTATGTAGTAACATTTTTGCTGTTAAAGGTGGGTACTATGTTCGGTTTTCGAGTTGAAAATCATTTTATTTTCTCGATTACTTTTTCTAAAATAATCAAAATTGTAAATGAAAACAAACATATTCCTGTAAAGTCTTGCCGAAATCTAGAGGAACAAGAAACTGTGCATCAATTGAGTTAATTTAAAGGTGAGTGCTATGTTCGGTTTTTCCACCAAAACACTAAACTAAAAGTGCAAAAATATATATGAAGACGATTATATTTTTATCATGTCTGGTCAAATTATGGATGGAAAAGATCCAAGGCGTTGATTGCGAAACATATAATATTTCAAATTTAATTGATTAAAAAAAGTAACCGTGAAAATGAGCTGGTTTTCAGCTTGAAAACTGAACATAGTACTTACCTTAGCCGCTAATATCAATGTAAATAATTAAAGTAAAAGCAGATTTAAATATTTTTGAAAGGGGAAGTTTATTTTCTTTAATATGCACTTTGCAACTTTTCTGGAATCTTTTCTTTGTTGTTTCCTTCATCATTTTTTCACCGGTCAACATCTTCCAAGAATATAATATCCAATGATTTTAGTTTTCTGCAAAACAATCGAGTTTTGTGATTTCCATTACGTTTTCATTTCACTTTTTATTTTTACTTACCAATTATAATTACCGTTTTGGATTAATTTCAGTTTTATGTCAATAAAAATAACTGACCACGTACTTCGTGGCACAAAATGTATTGAAACCCACAAAATTCCTCAAGAACGTTGGTGTCACAAAATTCTTGTAAAACTCATTAAAATTCGGGAAATTAGCAAGGAACTTGATGACTAGAGAGTTAGAATAAATTTCCAGCAATTTCAATTCACAAAATATCAAATTAAACCGATGATGCGATGTAAATTAAACTATAGGCGTGATGCGAATTATCACCCAGTAGTTGATATGGAAAAGCATAAATACCAAGTTTAATTCATTGTACTTTGATTTATGGAAACTTTCTCTTTTCGATAAGCCACCATCATTTTTCATTGGTCAACCTCTTAAGGTTTCCAAGAATGCAGCATCCAAATATTTTAGTTTTCTGCAATGAGATTTAAATTTAGTGACTTCTCTAAAGTGTTGATTTAATTTTTCATATTGACTTACCAATTATTATAAACTATTTGAAGCAGTTCCAGTTACTTGTCCAACATTTTTTCATCGGTCAGCTTTTTAATGTTTTAAAGAACGTAGAATCCATAATTTTAGTTTTCGGCAAAGAGATATAATTTAGTGTCTTCCTTAAAGTTTTATATCATTTTTTTATTTTCACTTATGTATTATTAGAAACTATTTGGAGTAAATTCAGTTTTTTGTCTAAGGGTGAGTATTAAGTTCGAGTTTAGCCGCTAAAATCGCTAAAGTGAAAACTAAATCAGTAAGACAAATGCATGAAATTATACATATTTGTTGCAAATTTTATTATAACTTGATGGGGAAAAGCCCAAAGCAAATTTTCACAAAGTTTAAATTCTTTAAAATGGATTATTAAAGAAAAGTAATCGTGAAAAAATGACGTTTTTAGCGGCTAAACTCGAACTTAATACCCACCTTAAAATGTTTTTTATTTCTTTCAATTGACCACGAACTTCGTTGCACAAACAAGTATTGAAAACCACATGGTTTTTTCGTTGCATTTTAGGGTAGTGTTTTGTCAAAGTTTTCTCATATTATCTTCAACCCCTTTTCAAAGATTTCAACATTTTGGCAAATTGGAAGTAATTCGCAAACAATTTGAAGATGTATTGAATATGAGCTGTTTCAAGTCAAGTTGAATTTATGTTGATAATTATAGTTACCCTCAAACTGAAAAGTTGTTGCATTTGAAAAACGCTCATCCTGTGTTTATTGGGATTAGCAAAAATATCTCAAGTGTTATCCTCAAATTGAAATGCATCGCTACTCAATAATTTGTCAAACAATTTTCGATGCGAGTCAAATTCAAAATTAACATCGTTGCAAATACTTTTCAACCTAAATTTGTATGAATGATATCCCCACTTCAAATTGAAAGTCAAAGCCAAAATTCTATGAATTTTGTATAATTTATTCATTTTCATCAAAATAAAATATATAATAATACACTACACTACATAATACACTACAATACCAATTGATAAATAATAATCTTATTAAACATACCAACAAATAAGAACAAAAAAAAAAACAAACAACAAAACTTTAAATATCTTAAACATTATTAGTAAACACTTTTGCATTGATAATTCGTTTTCCTTCCTTTTGGTGTCATAAAACAGCATTAAAATTTATTAACAAGCGGGCAATTTGAAATTAGGAACGTACTGGACCGCGTGTTAGAATTGATTTCCAGCAGAAGAAATTCACAAAATATCCATTTTAAACTGATAATAGCATATGAATTAAACTGACGATGTGATGTCCATTTTCATCCAGAAGTTGTTGATTTCAACAATTTGTTGTTTTTAACAATTTTAATTGGTTGCACTTGTAATGTTTCTGGAAACTTTTTCTTGTCGATAAGCCACTCATTTTTAATTGGTCAGCTTCTTAATGTTTGCAAGAATGTAGAATCCAAAGATTTTGGTTTTCTGCAAAGAGATTTAATTTTAGTGACTTCTCTAAATTGTTGATTTAATTTTTCATATTGACGTACCAATTATTATAAACTATTTGAAGCAATTCCAGTTAATTGTCCACCATTTTTTCATCGGTCAGCTTTTTAATGTTTTCAAGAACGTAGAATCCATAATTTTAGTTTTCTGCAAAGAGATATACATTTAGTGACTTCCTTAAAGTTTTATTTCATTTTTTATTTTCACTTACCTATTTTTATAAACTATTTGGTTACTTGTCTAAAATTTTCCATTTTTTATTTCTTGCAATTGACCACGAACTTCGTTGCACAAATAAGTATTGAAAACCACATGGTTTTTTTCGTTGCATTTTAGGGTAGTGTTTTGTCAAAGTTTTCTCATATTATCTTCAACAACTTTTCAAAGATTTCGTCAACATTTTTGCAAATTAGAAGTAATTCGCAAACAATTTGAAGATGTATTGAAGATAAGCTATTTCAAGTCAAGTTGAATTTATGTTGAAAATTATATTTACCCTCAAACTGAAAAGTTGTTGCATTTGAAAAACGCTCATCCTGTGTTTATTGGGATTAAATTAATTAATATGACTTGGTATCATATATTGAAACTAGGATAACTTCGTCCAAACACACTGTTGGAATACATGACATACATCAAAATGTAGGTAATGACCTCCACTTTGATGTCCCATTAGCGGAATTTTGAACGAAGTCCGTTCCTGGCTTCCATGGTAGAATCTATGTTCTGCCCCCAGTGGAAAACTTGGAATCAGGGATATCTTCGTAAAAAAACACTGTTGGAACACATGCCATACATCAAAATGTAGGTAATGACATCCACTTTGATGTTCCATTAGCGGAATTTTGAACGAAGTCTGTTCCTGGCTTCCATGGTAGAATCTATGTTCTGCCCCCCCGTGGAAAACTTGGAATCAGGGATATCTTCGTAAAAAAACACTGTTGGAACACATGTCATACATCAAAATGTAGGTAATGACCTCCACTTTGATGTCCCATTAGCGGAATTTTGAACGAAGTCCGTTCCTGGCTTCCATGGTAGAATCTATGTTCTGCCCCCCCCCCCCCCAGTTGAAAACTTGGAATCAGGGATATCTTCGTAACAAAACACTATTGGAACACATGCCATACATCAAAATGTAGGTAATGACCTCCACTTTGATGTCCCATTAGCGGAATTTTGAACGAAGTCCGTTCCTGGCTTCCATGGTAGAATCTATGTTCTGCCCCCCAGTGGAAAACTTGGAATCAGGGATATCTTCGTAACAAAACACTATTGGAACACATGCCATACATCAAAATGTAGGTAATGACCTCCACTTTGATGTCCCATTAGCGGAATTTTGAACGAAGTCCGTTCCTGGCTTCCATGGTAGAATCTATGTTCTGCCCCCAGTGGAAAACTTGGAATCAGGGATATCTTCGTAAAAAAACACTGTTGGAACACATGCCATACATCAAAATGTAGGTAATGACCTCCACTTTGATGTCCCATTAGCGGAATTTTGAACGAAGTCCGTTCCTGGCTTCCATGGTAGAATCTATGTTCTGCCCCCAGTGGAAAACTTGTAATCAGGGATATCTTCGTTCAAAAACACTGTTGGAACACATGACATACATCAAAATGTAGGTAATGACCTCCACTTTGATGTCCCATTAGCGGAATTTTGAACGAAGCCCGTTCCTGGCTTCCATGGTAGAATCTATGTTCTGCCCCCCAGTGGAAAACTTGGAAACAGGGATATCTTCGTTCAAAAACACTGTTGGAACACATGACATACATCAAAATGTAGGTAATGACCTCCACTTTGATGTCCCATTAGCGGAATTTTGAACGAAGTCCGTTCCTGGCTTCCATGGTAGAATCTATGTTCTGCCCCCAGTGGAAAACTTGTAATCAGGGATATCTTCGTTCAAAAACACTGTTGGAACACATGCCATACATCAAAATGTAGGTAATGACCTCCACTTTGATGTCCCATTAGCGGAATTTTGAACGAAGTCCGTTCCTGGCTTCCATGGTACAATCTAGCAAATGGCCCATAGTGGAAAACTTGCAATCCAGGATATCTTCGTCCAAAAACACTGTTGGAACACATGCCATACATCAAAATGTAGGTAATGACCTCCACTTTGATGTCACATTAGCGGAATGTTGAACGAAGCTATTATTTTGGCACCAGGAGCGAAGTTTGTGGTTGAGGTTGTCCTCTTGTTTTACGCGGAAAGGGTGCACATACTGTTTTAAATCACAGTTTAAACAATTTGTGGTAGTAATACCTTCACATCTAAACATTAATAATTTTGTTAAACATATCTTTATTCATTATATTCGCTAAATTTGTGGTCATATTTTGTTTTTCCATAATTTTTGTGGGCACCACAGTTGATAAATTCCGTACTATTTGCATTTTATATGGTTTTTGCAACTCTGTGTCACCCTGTTATTTCGGTGGTTGTTGTAATTAAAAAAGTTACCTACGTCGGTATCTTCACGCAAGTCCTACGTCGGTATCTTCACGCAAGTGTGTTTATTTCATTACTTTTTAAAACTACAATTTTCATCCCTGAACGGCGCATTGTGCCAAACAAAATTACCCGAACCAACCTAATACGCATAGAGCAGCTGTGTATGAAATTTGTGGACATCTTAAGGGCATTTATCTGTTGTGTTTTCATATAAAATCTTGAAATGTCGACGTCTTTTAGAGACCATGCTAAGAAATTATTATCAAATGGCGTGTCTTCTCCTGATTGCACAAAAACTATAAAAGTGCGAACGCTGGAGCAAATCAAAATATTTCAAGATCGCATACGAAAATATATTGATGACAAATATGCAGACTTCCTGCCAAATTATTCTTTATCTGACGTGTACATTGATGAAGGCGAATCCTTGCTCCATGAAGCAGAGTATTTGCTGAAGAACATTGGTAATCATCAAATTATTGAACACTTCGTACTTTAAACATCTTAACACCTTTCGAACGGTTCTGTCGTTGCATTTCTTAATAATTTATAGCCAAACATGCTTGTGTCGCTTTAGTGCTCATTAGACTTTTCTTTCGGTGTTGAACTAGCAGATACATCTGGTCTTGACTCCGCTATTTATGAGTGACGTAATTGTCGCGATTGAATTTAGAAGTTTGAATTTGGCGAACTTCTTGTTTAACAATGAGAGTACACACGTACACTTACACTGAGGTGGCAGCCGCTGGCCGATGGCTGGTATCCATCGGGTCAATCCGGTGCGTAGAACCCGCCGCCGTGGGATTGAAGTGCTGCCCGATTCTGCGCTTGAACTCCTTGTTATAGCGGACTCCTAACGGCGTTTCATATTACGGATTAACCATTTAGAGATGCTATGGAACACTCCAGCATTGAGCACTCCACTCTTTGGATGCAGGATGCTCTGAACAGGATTCACGAAGATAGCGTAGCTGAAGCGATGAGAAGTTCAATTCCTAGAAGTTCAATTCCTATCAGGTTAGGTTAGGTATAGTGACAAACTGCATCCTACCTTATTGGCAGAGTTCCTCGATCTATATACAAGCTGATGTACCAACAGCAACGCGAAATGTTCAGGCTCTCAAAGGAGATCCTGATTATTTCCGACAATCTAATTGGTAGATCTTACAATATCTGAAAAATAATCCCATTTTATTACTGTTAAATATTATCGCATTACATTTTCTCTGATAGATAAGATAATTTTTGATAAACGTTGTCACAAAAAATAATTTTTCTTACTATATTCCTATTTTACAGGCAATGACACTAACATGGCACTAAGCGAAGCAAACTTGGAATTATCTCAATGTTTAGAAGAACTTCAGGAAGTAGTAATCGGAATTAAACTGGCATATCGTATAATCAAAATTGATGAGCTTTTTCAGTGCCTTGAAAATTCAAACGCGTCAAAAGACTACTTGACGGTCTTAGATTTATTGGGAAAGATTAGAACTTTTGTATGCAACGATCAAACTTCTAACATAGACATGCTATTGCAAAAATGTGAATGTTATGAAAGTATAAAGGTTAAATATCATATACAGTCCAATATATTGCAACAGAATTTGCAACATCGTTTTGAAAGTTTGGTAAATTTTTCGGAAAAAAAATTTCCATCGACAAAGAGTGTAAACTTAAAGGTTTCGAAGGATATTGCCCAACTTAGAGATGCTGTTATCGCTCTGTTTCAGGTAGAGCTTTTACATTTGTTATTTTGTAGGTGTGTCCAAACTGTGAAATGTTTTCTTATACTAAACAGAAACTACGCATCTTATTCTATGAAAAAAAAATTATATAAAACGTCGTCCCAGTTTGGATTATACATACTCTATGCTAAGTATAAACCATTTTCTTGTTTCAGCTACGCTACAATCCCATGAAACTATTTAATTTCATCTTAGAAGACTGTATAACTCCATTAATTACTAAACCAGTGTCAGTGGAATATAACGATGAAGACGGATACAATCTTATGAGTATTTCATTTTCTCTAAAGAGAGCATGTAGCCTAAGACCATCTTACAAAGTAGTGTTTGCTCATATAAACACTCTTTTTAAATGCTTGACTAACATAAATGTAAATATTTCCGGGCATCAATACGTATTTAGTATTATGGGGAACCATATCAAAGAAAAATTTCTGAAACTTCTTGTAGAAGAGTGCTTAATGCACGCAATTCCACAGACAATGGACGAATTCAGAAAGTGTACACTGGTGGAAGACGTACAACAATTTGAACGTATTATGGTCGATTGCTATTTCATTGACCCCAAAAAAGACAATGCATTATCTGAATTTGTTGTCAAATATGATACACTGTTTTATGAACATTTCTCAAAAAATGTCTTTCAAAATGCTCGTTCTATAATGCTAAGAGATCTACAAGATATGACATTGATAACGGAGGAAGCAATAAATACGAACAATTCCATATCAACTAATCAGTGTATGATATCAAAACATATTTTGGTAGGTTGCGAAAAATGACTTTGTGATTTTATATTAAACAAGAACAATTATTGCAGGATTTAGTTAAACTAATGGAGAGAATTCTGCAAGAACGACTTCGATTACCTGAAATTAAGGAAAACAGCGGGGTGCAGTGTTTTCAGGATACCATACCCATCATTATAAATACATATTGCTCTGACGTTCCAAAAAGCCATGAGAAGCTAATAGAGAGTATTCCGCAACAGGCTGCACTTTTTTACAATAACTGTACATTTCTTTCCCATTGGCTTTTCAAAAATGCTGAATATGGTGTACCTACATATGCTGTATTAATAAACAATTTACAAAGTACTGGCATCAGGATTTTCGAGGTACAAGTAGATCATCAGAAGAAATTATTATTGGAAATACTTAGTGATTTAGGTAAAGAAACTTTTATATTAAATGTACATAATTGCATATTCGCCATTTAATATCAAAATATGTTCCAGATTTTCCCAATACGTACTCAATTGGAACGAATCCCTTAAAGCTTTTACGACAATGTCTACGGCAACTAGATTTATTGAAGAATGTTTGGCTTAACGTTCTACCCCTATCTATATACAACAGTGCCTTTTGCACATTACTAAATGTATTGTGTGAGGATATCATTAAAAGAATTTTGTCTTTGGAAGATATAACAACTACTGTAGCAAATGAATTATGCGAGCTTATTACAACAATATTAGAGAAAGGGCCGCAGTTTTTTACGGTAACTTAAATACATTGTATTGTAGAATTAAATAAAAAAAAAATGATATATTGCAGGAAAAACATACTGTCGTGCAGATTACATCGTGGATAAAATTGCAACAACTTCAAATGATTCTACGTGCTTCTCTTCAAGAAATAACGGAACAGTGGTGCGACGGCGCCGGAATTTTAACACTTAATTACAAAGCTGAGGAAATTAGACATTTAATACGTGCTCTTTTCCAAAACACCGATCTCAGAGCTAAGGCACTATCGATGATATCATAGATCGCTCTTGCGGATAAAACTATAACATGGGGTCGATTAGTTTATTATTCCTAAATTTCATAAAATTGTAGTTTCATACTAACTATAATAAAAAAGAGAATAAAAATAATTAAAAAGAAATATGTTTCAATACAATAAAAAATCTGGGAAGGCGTTGTCTGCTTTTATATTTTTCTAATTCTTGGTCTAGCCAACCATGATACAATGATTGTAAGGTAGCCTCTGTAGAACAAAAATAACAACAAAAACATAAAAGCAGCTCATCATATCGTCAAACTAAATGTCGGTAAAAAGTAAATAAACAAATACAAAAATGTTTGTTTTGATTTTGTGTTGCTCATGAGAAATGTTTTTTTTGGAATAGAAAAAAATTGACCATTTTCACCATTTACCCGCTTGTTACACAGACAACACTTTCGCATTTTCCGTTTCATTTCCGAATTTCAAATACAATTTAAATTTAAGACGTTAATTCCAACAACATAATTTAAAAATGTCAACAATATTTTTGACATTATGATGAGCCGTTCAAAGTCACCTGACGGAATAAGGCTACCTTATAATCATTGTATCATGTAGCCAACAACCATTCTTAACATTGTCACATTTGTTACTCAATGGGTTTTCAATAAACAAATACATCTTGCATATCCCAGACCTAAAATATTCTTAAAGTGACAGAATTTAATGTTATATGTTAATTTGAAATAAATAAGATTTGCAGAAACTACAGGACATATTTTTAATGCATTTTTCATACCTGCACTACAAGATTTTTGAGTTTGAGCCAAAATAAAACATGTTTTGGAGCAATCGAATTTAAGAAATAGCGGATAAAATTTTCATTGTGCTTTATGTTTTGTTAACTTTGTCTATTATAGATTCTCACAAGAATATTTTCATTTGAGTATTGTTTTAAAATCAAGGTGGCAATCAAAACAGAGCCTACCTCTGCTTCAAGGCCGTATTCAGGGGGGGGGGGGGGTGAGGGTGAGGGGGATCAAACCCCCCCAAATTTTGACAAAATTTTCTATTTAAATAAAATTTTGCAAAAATTTTCTATAGAAATAAAATTTTGCAAAAAAAATCTGTAGAAAAAAAATGTTGCAAAATTTTTTCTATAGAAATAAAATTTTGCAAAAATTTCCTATAGATATAAAATTTTGCAAAAAATTCCTATAGAAATAAAATTTGTACAAAATTTTCAATTGAAATAAAATTTTGACAAAATTTTCTATAAAAATAAAATTTTACAAAAATTCTATATAGAAATAAAATTTTGACAACATTTTCTACCGAAATAAAAAATCGATCATATCCCTGCCAACATTTTTTGAATTTGGGGGCGCTTCTGAGAATCCCCACTACGTCGAAAACAGTCGTATACGATATCCAAAACTCCTCGGAAAAGCGCCGTCACTATTGAGAAGTTGTACCACTCCAAGTTACTACAAAAAAGTATCGCATGAGTGCAATTATTAGGTGACTTTTTTAATAAATTTAGAACGACGCCAATAAGAGCCCCTTCAAACAATCAGAAAAAGTGAATTTTAAGATAGTTGTAAAAGAATCATTGTGGTCAAGTAAAATATAACATTTATACGACTATCACATCACATATAACATATTTTTATGCATTAATAAAAGATTGATGTTGAGTTACAAGTTGCAAGTGTGACGGCTACTATGTAAAACTTTTTTAGTATTTTCTTTGAAATTACTTTTGAGTTCCCATTGTATTTTTTGGTTGGACGATGTATTGAAGTGTGGCCAATGATATTGATAAGCGACGACATTGACATAGGATAGGGGTGTTTTCAAAATTACATAGGCGACGAAAATACCATGGATGACTGTAAAGTCATATGGGGTGGGCATAGCCTATTGAGACATTAACATCTGTCTCACACATAAAGCCGAAATTTAGAATTTAATTTGAAATGTAACGGTCGATGAATTTCCAAATATTACACTTCAATTCTGATTCATTTTTTTTGTCTATCCACTTCTGTAACTGTCAGTTCGATTTAAATAAAATATGGTACGATAATTATTTTGTGATGCCTTCAGCGGAACAAGAATCCCCCCCATCCGGCGAGCTAAGCCGCAGCCGAGACCAATCGTACCAGTTCCGCGATTTCCATAAAGAATATGTCACAAATGGCGCCCAACAAAGTGGAGCTTCCTTATGGAGTGACACCCAAGTTAATGGACTGTCATCTCATTTTGAAGCCCATCATAACCATCCCTTGCAATTTTGTACAATCCCATAGCCCAAAACTCAATTGGAGAATTTGACCCAGGACGGTATCCCGGAAGGAACTTTAGTTCCATGCCGCGCTGTATCGATCTTCCGGTCTCTTCAAAAATTGAATCTCTTATCAAATCAAATTCCATTGACATTGAATCAAAAATCATAAATTAGTAAGGCTATATAGCTATATATTTATTTGTTTTTGTTCTAAAAGCAATGACAATTTGTATTTGATAACCAAGACAATTTTTTTTGTTACATTTTTAATTTTCATTTATGTAATTTTGGAAATTCTTCCCATTGAACATTGTTCTTATACCAGCCTTTTATTATAAAAGAAACACACATTCTTAAATTCGATTGGATTTTCCTTGTGTTTTATTGTTAAAACAACAAAAAGATAAAATTTTACAATTTTATGTTCACTAAATAAATTTCTAATTTCTAATTAGAAAAACTTCATTTCTTGAACTGTTAAAAACAATAATTGTATAACATTTCGGCAAACACGTCTCTAAAAGATCTGCTACAAAACTCAGCCAATGATTAACTGAAAAATAGAAGAAAAATGTAGATATTTGTAATAAGATTATATTACTAACATTGTTAAGTTTATAAATATATTAGACCTAACACTTATCTAACACTAACTGTTATATATATATTCTATTTTATTTAATTTATTCTACATGTAGTTTTTTTATCCCAAAGATTTGAATTCAAATTCTTCAACTTTGTATTCATTCGTTATTACGAAACAATGTTTCATTTTTTTTTACACGAATTTCTTCGTAATTCTTCTTTTTCTAATACTGTTCATATCCGAACAGAGCCTTGATCACTTCAGTATGTTTTTGGTTTCCATTTATGCTTTTTTCTAAATCTCCTTCGAATTGTCTTGGGAACAAGCTTACTTGGAAGGGTATGACAAATACAAAGGGCCATGGGTTCGAGTCTTTTACCATCCAAATCCCAAGTCGAATTAATTCCGGAACAAACCTAGGTAAAAGAAAGGACATCTCGTTGTATATATACTGTCCTTACCATATGAACATGATAATTCATCGGTCGTAGACGTGGGTACCCTACTATTAACGCAGCATCAACCTGGAAAAAGGGAATAGAAATACGAGGAAACCCCTGGGAAAAGAATGGGAATATGGACCCATGGAGACAGAAGATAATCACACAATACTACCTTATCAATCTCCATTTTTTTGTTCGTTCACTACGAAAGATCTCATTACGAGTTAGACGTTCTGATCATTTATTCCTACTCTCCAGTCATGATTTGTGTTTTATCTAGCATAATCAGAACTGTACTGTCTTCCCATCTATTTTGGGATGTTGCTAAGAAGGAGTAACGTGGACGACCAGACGACTCACTCAGGTTCAAAGGTAGGAAGAGGGTAACGTCATCATTGAAAAGGGAATTTTGGCCTGAGGATTATGTGACAAATTACGTACGAGTTTATGATGAGATAATTTCTGTTACCTTCCGTTATTTCCGTGGAACCAATATGTTTACTAATGTTAAGTCCGATTGAATTACATACCATATAATCATTCAAATACCTATCCAACATCCGTCAAAGTATGCATGATTCGAGTTGCTGTTAATTGATATTATCTATATATGAATTTACGGAATTACTTTGATTTGAGAAATCGGTTATCTCATATTGGCTAGACTTCCATAGAAGTGTATTTGCTAGGAACATGTTATTATTTGTATGAATGCCGCCAATTCTGCAAGAGGACAATTTTATCATTCCAGATTGATATCATGTTCTACAAATGGATACCTACAAATGATGGGTACTTCCACGCAAATTAAATTTCGTTTATGGACAATTATGACTACCTTCTCCGTAGGATCACAAGCGCACGTTACTTTTGAAGCAGACTCCTCTGCATGTAAATTTTCTATTTTGGAATTTTGTCTATCCATCGTGATACGCATTTGGTATTTACATTCAGTTTTGATATTTGTAAATAAACAACATTAGGAACCTACACGACATCAAATGCGCAACGGTCACATTTGACGGGCATGATGCTATAACATTTTTATGGGATTCCCAACTCTTTTCATCTACACAGGTTTCGTGAAAAGAGCTGGCTTTGTGACGGCTACTATGTAAAACTTTTTTAGTATTTTCTTTGAAATTACTTTTGAGTTCCCATTGTATTTTTTGGTTGGACGATGTATTGAAGTGTGGCCAATGATATTGATAAGCGACGACATTGACATAGGATAGGGGTGTTTTCAAAATTACATAGGCGACGAAAATACCATGGATGACTGTAAAGTCATATGGGGTGGGCATAGCCTATTGAGACATTAACATCTGTCTCACACATAAAGCCGAAATTTAGAATTTAATTTGAAATGTAACGGTCGATGAATTTCCAAATATTACACTTCAATTCTGATTCATTTTTTTTTGTCTATCCACTTCTGTAACTGTCATTTCGATTTAAATAAAATATGGTACGATAATTATTTTGTGATGCCTTCAGCGGAACAAGAATCCCCCCCCATCCGGCGAGCTAAGCCGCAGCCGAGACCAATCGTACCAGTTCCGCGATTTCCATAAAGAATATGTCACACAAGTTACATGTTGTAGCGTCTATCAGCCAGTGCTTTTATTCCCAATGGAGGCAGCGTGCCTGGAAAAATATTTGAAAAACTATCACTTTATTCCATTTGGAAAGTCAAAAATTATTCACCAATATACCTTTCGCAATTTTAAGCGAAATAACTATGTTTTTAGCACTTCATTATCATTTTTATTTAAATAAAATATAAGAAGCTAGTTGTGCTTGGTGTTTCACAAAATATAAAATGGCTCTTGTAACAATAGTGATGGCAAAATACTTCCATGTACATTTTGTACTTTTTGATATATTTACCCCATCACAGTTGGCGATAGTTGCAGTGTCACTTACGAGTCTGTGATAGCGATGATGATGAAATGGAACGTTGAAATGCTGGCAGGGATAAAATCGCATTCTTTTTTCGACTAAAACGTTCTTGAAGTTCAATAAAATCCTGTTTTTGACTATGTCTTTTACAAAATCCAGATTTTCTTCCCACATGAACATGTCTGTTTTGCCATATTTGTAAAAGACTATTAGCAAATAAGGTTGATAAAGACTTTCTCAAAATATAAAAATATTTTGTCAAAGCTATTGTACCATAAATCTGATATCGACTCAAAAACGTCTACACAAAAGGTACTAAATCATTCGCAGGGGTACTACGGTACTGACCGGGGTGAAAAAGTATTGAAAAAAGTACTATAGTACTGCATTTTCCATCCCTGCAGTTACTACGTACTCATTCGAACTTTCATTTTCAACAATGAAGAGATTAATGCGCTTTACACACTATCAGTTATTCCGGACGACAGTGCTCGTGTCGAACATATCCCATATATTGTGCAAATTATAAGTTAAGTCCGACGGCATAATCGATACTGCTGCATGTTTATGGGATCGATAACACATTTACCGATTATTTAGTCATCGCCGACAAGTCGTATCGATCCGACACACTGTAAGATTCTTTACAAACACCGACATTCCGTCCGGAATAACTGATAGTCTGTAATGCGCTTTACAGACTATCAGTTATTCCGGACGACAGTGCTCGTGTCGAACATATCCCATATATTGTGCACATTATAAGTTAAGTCCGAAGGTATAATCGATACTGCTGCATGTTTATGGGATCGATAACACATTTACCGATTATTTAGTCATCGCCGACAAGTCGTATCGATCCGACACACTGTAAGATTCTTTACAAACACCGACATTCCGTCCGGAATAACTGATAGTCTGTAAAGCGCATAAAGCGCATAAAGACGTATCTTAGAAATTCGACTAGCGAGAGTAGACTCAATGGATTGGCACTAATGTGCCGACTGAAGAAGTAATTGATTTATTTGCTGCCCAAAAAGCCCGTCGGCTCAATTTAATATTATAAAAATATTGTATACATACCTATACATAAATAAAATTTTCTACACATGAGATTATATGAATATTTTTTTTTAAGTTGAACCACCTGGGGAATGGCCCAAAGCAAATGTTCACAAAGTTTGTATTCCTTAAAATGGATTATTAAAGAAAAGTAATCGTGAAAAAATGACGATTTTAGCGGCTAAAGGTAAGTACTATGTTCGCTTTTCGCGTTGAAATTTTCGTGGTTACTTTATTAAAACAGTTCAATATAAAGCAGACAAATTAACTCAATTGATGCGTAGTTTCTTGTTCCTCTAGATTTCGGCAAGACTTTACAGGAATAAGTTTGTTTTCATTTATAATTTTGGTTATTTAAGGAAAAGTAATCGCGAAAATAAAGTGGTTTTCAACTCGAAAACCGAACATAGTACCTACCCTAAACTCGAACTTAATACCCACCTTTTAATGAAAATTATAATATAACTTGATGGGGAATAGGCTAAAGTAACTTTTTATACATTTTTATTCTTTGAAATGGATTAGTAAAGAAAAGTAATCGTGAATAAATTACGATTTTAAGGCCGGTACTCTGTTCGGTTTTCGAGTTCTGAAATAATCAAAATTATACATGAAAACAAACATATTCCTATTAAATCTTAACGAAATCTCGATAACAAAGAAGGTGCTTATCAATGGAGTTAACATTTCTGCTTTGAATTAAGCTATTTTAATAAAGTAATTGCCAAAATTTCAACGTAAAAAGGGAACATAGTACCGGCCTTTAGCGTCTAAAGCTGAGTACTATGATCAGTTTTCAAGCTGAGAACCAGCTTGTTTTCACGGTTACTTTTTTTTAATTAACTAATTTAGAAATATAAAATTATTTGCAATCAATTCCTTGGATCTTTTCCATCCATTATTTGGCAAGACTCGATCAAAATATAATCGTCTTCATAAATATATTTGTAGTTTTAACTTAGTGTTTTGGTGAAAAAACCGAACATAGTACTAACCTTAAACTCGAACTTAATACCTACCTTTAAGGTGAGTACTAATCTAAAATCTATAAAAGCAGAATAATATAATTTTAGGTTGGTATTAAGGTCGAGTTTAGCTGCTAAAATCGCCATTTTAAAGGATATAAACTTAATAAATAGTTGTCTCAGGTTATTCCCCATCAAGTTAAGGTGAGTACTATGTTCGAGTTTTTCACCAAAACAGTAAATTAAAAGTGCAAAAATATATATGAAGACGATAACATTTTTATCAAGTCTCTTAAAATTATGGATGGAAAAGATCCAATGTATTGATTGCGAACCATTTAATATTTCGAAATTAATTGATTAAAAAAAGTAACCACGAAAATAAGCTGGTTTTCAGCTTGAAAACTGAACATAGTACTCAGCTTTACATTAAAATTTGCATCAAAGAGGTATAATTTTACACATTTTTTTAATTGATTTATTTTAGCTGCTGAACTCGAACTTAGTACCCACCTTTAGCTGTTAAACTCGAACCCACCTTTAGGCGGTGTCTGCTGCTACTTCTTTCCCTTTTACCATTAGTAAGTATTTTTTAATTTCAGTTTTTTATTGGTATAGTGCATACAATTTGTAACATGATTGCATTCAAAGTGATTATCTTTTAACGCTGTGTGCTCTTTGCTATTTGTTCTTTTAAAACAAGTATACTTGTTCTTTGCTCTGGTGGAAGTTGGGATATTTGTTCATCTGTTAATTGCAAAACTTGCATTATTAGTGCTGCCTTTTCCTGATCTGAGGCGTCGTTTGGAAGGCCGCAATTTGAAGCCAGACGATTTTGTAGCTGCTGTTGAGTACTTTGTTGCACAGATTGAATAGGAGCTGTTGTACCAGTGGCTCGCAAACGTGGATCCATTGGCCTTTGCCTAGGATCTGTTGGAAATGTTGAAGTAGTTGCCAATGATTGTTGGATCTGGCGTTGGTTTCTTGGATCCATGAGCGGTGGGGGAACTGGGTTTGGCATGGTTCGTAAATCTTGGTCCAAGTTACGACCGAGACGATGATCAATTGTAGATTGCGGTACCATATTCGAACTAGCCATTGACCTTAGATCAACATCATTTCCTTGCAAGGAGTTGAAGTTTGGAGCAGAAATAGAAGCACTTATTGTTGGAGGAGGAATAACTGCTGATTGCTGTGCTGAGTTAATTACTTGTGTTGTTCCACTTGTTGATGAATTTAAAGGCTTAGACCCCAAAACAGGAGGCATCTGGTTTGCTTTAAACAACATGCCCTGAAAATAAAGCACTTTTATATACAAATATTTAAAAAGAAGAGCAATATACTAACCAAAGCAGTAGGTGGGTCAACAATTCGCATTACCACCATTGCTTGCAGTAATGCATATGCAAGTTGAGGATTCAGCATCAGCATTTGTCGTGCTTCAGATGGATTGTTTTGAATACAGAGTTTCATTTGCTTCATCAGTTCAAACATTTGCTCTGGAGGTAAAGAAGCAACAGTTTTCGTTATTATTTCTGGGGCTTGTTCTGGTTCACAGTGGTCCCCATAAGGATTTTCCACCTGAGGCCCTTGTAACAATTGCTGCATTTCCATTCGAGATTTTTCCGTACATGCATTGTCAACCCGAAGAGTTCTGCCACCAATTTCGTACCCGTTTAGATTTCTCATAGCGCTCAACGCGGTTTCTTGGTCTTTATACTCGCAAAAACCAAAACCTTTCGGCTTTCCGCTTTCACGATCAAATACAAGTCTTAGGCGAAATATTAAATTTACAATAATATAAAAATAAAATCTACAAACGTAATCATGTTTTAGCATACTTTAAGGAGACAACTGGACCAACTTCACTAAATATTTCCTTTAACTTTTCCTCGGTTGCCTCATATGGAATATTGCCCACTGCAAAATAATATTGTTGAAGAATATTTATATATGATATAATTGTTTTAACTCACCGAAGACGGATCGCATGGATTTATCCATTATACTCTGATCTGAATTTTTATCCCCCATCGCTTTATGATTTCAACAACTGCAAAACTGATTAAAATTAACTTAGAATCACAAAAGGATTTTTTGACACCAAAGTTGTAGTGTTGGGAAAGTAACGAGTATTAGATTACAAGTACTCGTTACTGACTAATGTTTTGAGTACTCGTCACTATTATATGAGAACTCAATATCAGGGCTGTTTTCTTTTTGCACTGGATGCAACATTTGTATGAGCTATCCAGAACATCGTTACACTGGTGTTCTATCCAGAACATCTCATCAGTGCAAGTCGCGCCGATTTTGCCAGATTTTATTTTGATAAAGGGACGCTTCATCGATTCACAATAGCAATTTATTGTGAATAATTTGTCGAAAAACATGAAATTCAAAGTGGTACAGTGCCATAAATAATCGCAGCGTTAAATATTTATTATTAATTGGAGCATTTCATACATTAAAAATGCAAGATTTCACTTCTTTTCTGTGATTGTTTTTAAACAGCTGATTTCAGTGTTGCATATTTTTGGAGATATCCTGGATAAACGAGTACTCTGTTTTCTTTTAGTCCTTCACGGCTTAGCATATCCAGTGCTAAAGAAAACAGCCCTATCGTTGTTTTTTCATTTCAGCTTAAAACCATGCATTGACTAAATTACAAGTGTAGCTTAAACAACAGAGGAAAAGAATGTTTGTCAAATTCATTTGGGCAAAGCCCTATAGACTGCAAGATGGTTGGATGGACTCACGTTTCGGAATTACCACATTCTTTATCAGCATCCTCTACTTGCAGCAAAACTATCAACCAATTATCAGAATAAATTCAGGCAGTTCATTAAACCCAACAATGAACCACACTTGAACCTTCCGAAAAAAGGTTTTGCATGATAGCCGGCTTATGCCGAAATAAATTCGTACAAACACATCTCTTTTCCTATGCCACTGTCAAATCATTGATTTGAGTGCAGTTGGCTGGGTTTATTTTGAGCGTGCTCCCTCTTTTTTTCATTCGTTTTGTTTTGTTATTGTTAGTTTTGTTCTTTAAGCATTGTTGCTGTTTTTTGATTTCAGCTTAAAACCATCCCAATAAACACAAACGTTTGAAAAATACTAAATTTCAACAATTTTTAAAACATTTTTTCAAAGGATTAGAGTAATATTCAAGTTGAGAAATTGTTGAGAAAATCGCGTTCTCAACAAAAAACAGACATTACCCTCAACAGTGAAATTCAACACATTAGCAATAATATCTCAAGTGTTATCCTCAAATTGAAATGCATCGCTACTCAATAATTTGTCAAACAATTTTCGATGCGAGTCAAATTCAAAATTAACATCGTTACAAATACCTGTCAACCTGAATTTGTATGAATGATATCCCCACTTCAAATTGAAAGTCAAAGCCAAAATTCTATGAATTTTGTATAATTTATTCATTTTCATCAAAATAAAATATATAATAATACACTATACTACATAATACACTACAATACCAATTGATAAATAATAATCTTATTAAACATATCAACAAATCAGAACAAAAAAAAAACAACAAAACTTTAAATATCTTAGACATTATTAGTAAACACTTTTGCATTGATAATTCGATTTCCTTCCTTTTGGTTCCTTCCTTTTATTAACATTTATTTATTTTATTACATTTATTTAAGGGGTAACGGGTCCGGCGAAGAGGAATCCCAAAGAAAAGTAGTTGGTGAAGGTCATGGTAGAGATAGAGAAGAATCTGAAATAATAATATTAAAAAATAGAATTACTAATAGGAATAACAGTAGTAATAAAGGGAGTAATGAATTGAATATTAGGCAAATAAGACCTTGGCACATTATGATGAAGGAATATTTACAAACTAGAGATAGGATTTTTAATGAAGTAAATGAAGTTTCTGAGTATAGTTTAGTTAGTGAAGAATGTGTGAATAGGGTAGGTCCAAATGAATTGCTAGAGACAAATAATAATGGATGTTCAAAACGGAATAACAAGAGAATATTTAGAGCTAGGGAACGTTTTAAGGTTAGGAAAAGACTTAGGCGCGAGATTGCGGCAACAACACTGTATGAGGGCGAAGAAACACGATTGTATTTAAAAATAAAGATTGGTGAAGAGGTAGTTCAGGGGTTGCTAGATAGTGGAGCAACTGTGACTTGCCTGGGCGAAGGATGTTTGGAGTTGGTTGAGCGAGCCCAAATCCCTATCTATAACTTCTCAGCTACCGTGGGCACGGCAGATGAAACGCCTCATCGTGTGGTCGGCCGCATTCGAGCGCCTGTCAAGTTAGGGAAAATTGAAAGTGAGGTAACTTTCTTTTTGGTTCCAACCTTGAGTAAGGCACTATATCTCGGGATTGATTTCATGAAGAAATACAATTTACTAGCCGGTGTTGAGTGCTTATCGCTCGAGGAAGAGTCGGGTGAGGCTTCAATGGACCCATCGCAACACCAGTTAAGCAGCGAGGAGAAGAAAAGTTTGGAGGAGGTCATAGCTCATTTTCTGTCGTTTGAAATTAGGGGACTGGGCAAAACATCATTAGAAACACACGCCATTGCCACGGCAGATGCTGTATCAGTTAAGCAGCGTCATTATCCTGTATCCCCAGCAGTGCAGAGTCTGATGTATGCAGAGCTGGATAGGATGCATGACATGAAGGTCATTGAGCCCAGTGAAAGTCCCTGGAATAACCCGGTTACTTTGGTCCGTAAAGGCGCAAAGAACTGGTTATGCTTAGATGCCAGGAATCTCAATGCCCTTACTGTCAAGGATGCCTATCCTCTCCCAAATATAGAAGGCCTTCTCAGCCGGCTGGGCGATACACACTTCATTTCGAGTGTGGATTTGAAAGATGCTTTTTGGCAAATTCCACTCGAAATGAAGAGTACCAGGACGACCCTTGTACCATTACGGTCATGCCTTTTGGGTTGTGTAATGCAGCTCAAAGGATGTGTCGTTTAATGGACAAGGCCATTCCTGCACATCTTCGTGAAAGGGTGTTTGTTTATCTTGATGATTTGCTCATAGTTGCCCCTGATTTCAAAACACATTTGGATCTTTTGAACCAAGTGGCAAAAGCTTTGAATGAGGCGGGGCTGATCATTAATGTGAACAAAAACGAAGCTTTGCTTCAAGGAGTTGCGCTAACTGGGATATATAGTTGGTGGGGGACAATGAAACCTGACCCTGACAAAATCTCGACGATAACGAGCTGTGAGTACCCAAAAAGTGTTAAACAAGTTAGACGTTTTATGGGCATGACAGGGTGGTACAGGCGGTTCATTGCAGATTACGCGTCAATAGCGGCACCGATATTTGCGACTTTGAAGAAGGGGCGGGGGTTTGAGTTTGGGAATGAAGCTAGGTTGGCGTTCGAACGGTTAAAGGAAGCTCTAACTAATAGTCCAGTTTTGAGGCACCCTGATTTTGAGAAAAGATTTTTTATTCAATGCGATGCATCAGATGTAGGAATTGGCGGTGTTTTATTTCAAAGAGACGAAGCGGGAGGAGAACATCCTATCGCATACGTTTCTCAGAAATTGACCCCACCACAAAAGAACTACTCCGTAACCGAAAGGGAGTACCTGGCCGTTGTGATGTCGATTAAAAAGTTTCGCCCTTATATTGAACTTATGCCTTTTACAATCATCCGCTATAGAGAAAGCCCATAATTCCAAGACGGCTGCCCACGGTGGTTTTCATAAAACCTTGGGTAGGCTGAAGGAATATTTTTGCTGGCCCAATATGAGTACACAAGTTAGACTTTTTGTTCAGAAGTGTCATCTGCACGCTCACAAAAAATCGCTTCTGTAACATATACTCCCAAACATATTTTGCTTCAAGCATATACATTTTTGGCTATTGCCCAAACATTTATATGTTTGATCTCTTCCAATATATAATATGTTTGAAAGCATATTGGTCTAAACAATATATGTTTGGGTAGTCAATTTCCAAACATGTTATTATGTGAACATATAATATGTTTGGAAGCATTTTGCACCCAAAAATATTATATGCTTAAAAAAATTGTCCCAAACAATATTGTGCTCAAAATTTTATTTATTTATTTATTTATATATAAATATATTTACAATCATAATGAATTATGAAAATAAACAGGTAATATAGGTGCTAACAACATAGGTTTTCGATCTGAATGCTCAAAGTTTTGTTTCTGCCCAATTGTATATTCCCCGACATCTTTCTCACTTCCACGAGATTTTTTAGTTCTTAGCACCTTTTTCTGTAATACAAACATTGTAGAAGAAATTATTCAATTTTATGATTTTTTTATTTTAATTTTACCTTTTGCCGGACGGGGATTCGAACAGCGGACCACACAGTTTGTAAGGATCAAAGAAGTAGCTGATCAATTGCCCAAGGAAAAATAAAATGTTAATTTTGTAATAACAAGCAACAACCACCAACTTAATTCAATATCGCTCCCTGTTAAATAGCGCTCCAATCTACTAAACACATATATGTTTATAGGCTATTTCTAAATTAATATATGTTTGCATTCAAGCATATTATATTTACAAACATTGTATGTCCCAAACATAATATGTTCTAACATATTAACATATATGTCCCAAACATGTTATGCTAGTTTATGAACATTATATGCTTGCACTCAAAAATATTGTGTTTAAAATTTTGTGTTCCAAACATATAATGTTTATAGCCAAACATATGAAAAACAGTCTTTTTCAACCGTGTGTGTAAAGAGACAAAACCTAACAACCAACGAATGCGACAGCCAATGGAGGCAGAAGTGAAAATAGATCGCCCGTTCCAGAAAATCTATATAGATTTTCTAGGTCCTTATGTCCGTTCTAAAACTGGTAATAGTTTTATTTTTATCGTTCTCGATCATGTGACCAGATATGTATTATTGAAGCCAATGACCAAAGCCAGCACTAGGAATGTAATTAAATGTCTAGAGGCTGAGGTGTTCCACAAGTTTGGTGTTCCAGAGACCATTTTGTCCGATAATGGGAAACACTTTACAGGGAAGGATTTCGGGGCAAATGCTTCTGAACGAGTAAATCAGTCAATATTGGTTGCAATAAGGGCCTATCTTAAGGAGGATCAGAGAGATTGGGACCAAAATCTGTCCGCTATTGAGTGTGCGCTACGATCGTCTGTACACTCCTCGATTGGCATGACTCCATACTTTGCATTGTTTGGCACTAATATGGTTACTCACGGTAGCGTTTATAGGCTGGCTAGGAAGTTGGATTCCATGAAAGACCCTGAGTTTAGTGCTTTACCCAAGGCAAGCCATTTGGAACTGGTGAGAAAAGAGGTTGGCAAGCGACTAGAAAAAAGTTACCGCGATAGAGCCCGTAGATACAACGTTCGCGCGAGAAAGATAAAATTTATTCAGGGCAGGAAGTTCTCCGTCGAAATCATCAACTGAGTGACTTCAGCAAGAATATAAACGCCAAGATGAATAAAAAATATTTAAAATGCAGAATCGTGAAACCGGTTGGAAATTGTTTGTACGAAATCGAGGATCTAAAAGGAAAATCTTTGGCCGTTTATCACGCGAAGGATCTTAAACAATAAGGTTTGCTGTCCGAAATGTGTAATAGAAGGGAATAATAGAAAAGTAGTAATTCAGTGACTTACCTCAGTAGCAATTTTCATCATCTCGGTGTCCAAGGTCGTTAGTTATTAAGTTTAGAGTAGGGATCTGTGAAATAGGAAATTTCAAGAAATTAGTTAAAATAATTTTAATGAAATACTGATTAATTCTTACCTGATATTATAAAAGGTGATATGCCTCGATTAAGGAGAAAGTCGATATGGAGTGGATATAATATAAGTAGAGAACCATCGAGCTAGGAAAAAACAAGGCTGTTGTATAGGTATATAAATGCAACGAGACAAAAGTAGGTGAAATTTCGGTTGATTGGTATATACTATCGTAATATAGTTTGATGCGAACATTAGAATATATGTGAACAGGAGTTGGGGATGGCGATAATAATGGAGTAATATTTTCGGTTGATATATATGAAATTGAGGTGGCATGTAAAAGTTTTGTCATGAGGTACTTACCGTGAACTTACCTGTTTTTCCGGGATGTGTTGATAGTTATTGGCATAGATGGCCTCTACATTCGCGAGTGCGGGACTGTTCCACGGTTTCATCAGAGGAGGTGATGCACACACAAGTTGTGACTAAGATATGCCACTTCACTCGGTTATCGAAGTCGATCGAACCACGGGAGAACACACTTGTACACCTAACGATGGGGACCCGTCCTTTTATCTCTATGGCATTAAGGGACATATGGAACGCATGATCTCGGGTGGCGAGCAACCAAAGGTTGAACGAAGTCATAGAGGATACCACAAAGTGTACCAACTACTGAACAGTAATTAGTCATTTCCTTGTGTGTGCATTTCACCGCTGTTTTGGCCACGTACTTAGTCTATGCACTCAAGCGATAGGGCTTCCAGGAAGGTTTTCTGCTGTTATTAATTGCTGAGAATAGAAAAGAAGCTTGCAAAAAGGGGTTATTAAAAGAGATTAGGAATTTAAACGCCAAGTTAAATGTAAATCAAAATCAAATCGAAATTTGAAGTGAAAATAGAATGTAATTAAATTAAAATAAAAGGAACAAATTTAATCTGAAATATGAAAGAAGTATTAAAGGACAAATCAAGTTACAATTTTCAGCGCAATAAAGGTGAATCGAATTTATGTCAAACCCAATACAGTAGAGATTCAAATCAATTTTTGTATTTTTAAAAGCAGAAATTAGATTCCATTCAAAAATATGTCTAATCTGATTCCACTCAAAATTATATCGAGGTCAATCAGGATCAAAATAATGTAAAATCGAATTTAATTTGGATGCAAAGCGTGTGAAGCCAAAACGAGGCAAATCAAAACGTAACGAAATCACATACACAGAGTCAAGTCGAATTTACATAACATTCAAAGCATTTTCAAGTAGAGACAGTAAGGGAAGGACTTTAATGGACTTACATTAAATTACTTCAAATTAAATCAAAAGCTAAGATATAAACTGAAACTAAATTGCTGTTAAATTTAAATAAAATTAAAATACAAATTTGAGTTAAAAATATTGGCTTGATTTATGATAAAGTTAATTAGTAGGGTGGAATGAAGTAAATTAGACTTGAACCCAAATAAACGAAATTTAAACTAGGGTTAAAATTAAATTAAAAAAAATTTAAGCTAGAATTAAAATTAATTCGATACACTTGAACTCAGGAGACATTAAATTAAATGATTTTAAACAAAAATTAAATCCAATTTGAGCAGATTTAATTAAAAGCGAATAAATGGGATACTTTCAGCACAACCGAAATTCAGATCATTTGCGATCAATGTCGACATGAGTTCGAATCATAATAAGGCTATAATATTAGGAGAGGATAGATTAATTCAAATTAAATAGGACTACATTAAAAAAAGGGTTAAACCACACTCAAACAAACTTCAAGTAATTCTCCTATCCAAATAAAAATTAAAACTCAGACCAAAAGCTTAGGCACAGACTCAAGTCCAAGTGAAACCGAAACAAGTCAAAATAGAATCAATCAGATAAAAATTCAAATCGAACTGAGTAAAGTCAATTTGAATTGAAATACGACACATTTGAATTCACGGCATTTTCACAACAAATTCATATCACTGTTCAGTATAGATAAATTCAATTTTTAGTAGCTTGGAAACAAACCAAACTCATTTAAAGTGAGAATACACTCATTCATTTAAAATTTGGAAAAAATCAATTAGATTCAGTTTTAAAATAGAATTGAGTCAACTTGGATCACTTTCAAATCGAAATTATATCAAATTGCAAACTGAGTAAATTTGACATAAAATCCAAGTTGATTTGAAAATGAAATCAAGTCGAAGTCAAGACTTTTCAATTTGAGGCAAATACAAGCTGAATTCAAAGATAACGCTAGCAAAATTCACATGAAATTCACACAAGAGAAATTAAAGTAAATTCAATATTTAAGTGATAAGGCTAATTATATCATGAGGATCAAGAGCTTGTGGAAAGAAAATGGATAAAAAGAAAGTTAATAGATCGATTATTTTTTTTTAACACGAAAGTAAAACTAATTTTAACGTAAGATATAGTAATTTAAATCAAAATTAGGATAATTTCTAATGTATAGCTACAGAAGTAAAGGGCAATGTAAAGGCCGGTATGCACCTCTAGCGAAAAATTTCATTCCCATAAGAAATGCATTGCTATTTATGCTAACGAAATTTTCGGTAGCGTTCAATTTCGTAAGCTGGTACGCACCTCTAATGAAAATAACAGGGTTGTCAAAAGCATATTTTGGCAGCAAACATTTAATTTATTACAATCATTGTGCGCGTAAAAGTTTTAAAAGGTCTGTAAATAATAAACAATTTATTTGAGGAATATTTGGAACATATATTAACAATTTTTAAAAGCGATTACCTGGTTTAAAATTTGTGTTTACAGCCCTGTTTTTTTGTTGTAGACTTAAATGAATTTTTGCTACCGAAAATTTCGCTAGAGGTGCATACCGGCCTTAAAGCAAAAGGATGAGGGAAAACCTGGAATGGTAGTGAAATTAGACTTACCAACGGAAATATAATTTTTCGTGATTGCCGGGAAATCTGTGGAACATTTGATGTTTTTGAGCGCTTCGAAGTCAGGCGATGCGTTGTTTTTTTTGTTGACTCATGTAGACTGGTATTATGATTATTGTTTACGGCACCCAGAAGTGTTTATGGCGGACATATTTTTGAGTTTTTATGTATGTATGTATTTGCATATATATGCATATATAATTCGTGTGTCACGTTGGTATTATTTCTTGTTTGGTACAGTTACATCTTTCTTGCACAAAGTTTCACACGCAATATTCAGTTTAGTATATTTATTTTCATTTTAGCTCTTTTGGATTTAAGTCACTTGGCGCAATATGCATCTTTAGTTTGAGTTATAGCTTCTCACACGTTTTTTTTAAACATTTTTATTTCATGATTTGCATGTAGTTTCTATCTCTTTTGAACCACTGTAGCAATGAATTATCCTATTTACGCATACACAGGTGCGTACAACTGGTTTTGATTACGGTACCATTCATTTGTATCGGTGACAGATATTTTGATATTACACCCAGAAAAAAGTGACCTCTTCTTTAAGTTAAAATGAACTCATTGTGAAGAAAGTTGAACTTCGTATAGCGCCCAAGGCCTTTTTTATTTTTTTGAACGATGTGATTTTCGTAGAAATTAGGAATAATGCATTCCATATATTAGTTAACATTTTCCTATATTTATATACCACTATACTACAGAATGAAAAAATTTAACTAATTTGAATTCATATATGGAATGATTTTATTGAAATTTTTTCATTCATTTCGACAAATCTTACACATTTGTGGTAAAACTTTTACTTCATAATTAGAACTGCTTACCTTCGTTTTTAAATACAATTTTATTTATTTCTATAAGCAATTTTATCTTCAATAAAAGACATGTTTTATTAATATATTGAATATATTTATTAAGAATCAACAGAACCGAATCTCTTTGAAATATTAGTTTATTATTCCACTATTTCCAATTTCCGTGTGATATTATCAACTGTAAACACACACTTTTTCTTCTTCTTGTACTTTTCACTTTTAATAAGTTGCTGCCTAACGATTTTGTCCTCCTTTTACAATTTCAATACCTACAAACATAAAAAATCATAAAACGTTTTTGTTGCAAAAGGTTAGCGTCACTGAATACTACCTGATAATTGAAGATTCCAAAATGAAGACAAATGAAAGGGTTGTTATTCTGCTGGTGTTTCTTTCTTTATACACTATCACGAACATTGATAGATTTATTTAAAAAAACGAAAATTTTTCTCACTAATTTAAAATAACAAATATTTTATATATTTTATTTGTTATTTATTATATTATTTTACCAAATTGAATTTATTTACTAATACAGTACATACGCGTTGTCCATCGTGCTCCGTATAAGCTGCCCAGTACTTTGGCCAGAGGTGTCTGTTGGTGTTAAAACAGGTATCAAACAATACGTGAATGTCACGGGAAGACCCACATGGTAAAGATAGTGCATTAGTACACAGCGATTAACAATAAATGAGGAAAAACTTAAAATAATTTGTTAACATTTTCACAAAATTCACTGGAAGTAATTAAACTTTTCTGTTAACCGGTGAGCATTTGGATAAATAAATACCCACCACAACAAACAACAGCTGATCACAACCATATGCATAGACCAAGGAAGGTATAGACATCTCAAGTGAATTCACAGCGCTGTAGTTTGTCTGCACACCGTAGATGGCTCTTTTTCGTCTGCAATTGAGTGATTTTTTTAATTTGGCTTTAATTCGTTTTCTTTCCTTTGTTCTTTCGTTGAAACACCAAATATTGTGAAAGTTTATAAAATACTATTCATCCACACCTTTTTTGTAATGCAAATTGACTAATTTATACGGTCATTCTCGTTTTCCAAAAATAAATTGAGTCATTTGACTGCGCAATTGAGTGGAATGACTGCGCACTGCAAATAAACAAAACCATGGTGAATTATCAAGGTATGTCTCTATCATAGACCAAGAAAATATAGAGACATACCTTGATAATTCACCATGGTTTTGTTTATTTGCAGTGCGCAGTCATTCCACTCAATTGCGCAGTCAAGTGACTCAATTTCTTTTTGGAAAACGAGAATAACCGTATAAATTAGTCAATTTGCATTACAAAAAAAGGTGTGGATGAACAGTATTTTATAAACTTTCACAATATTTGGTGTTTCAACGAGAGAACAAAGGAAAGAAAACAAATTAAAGCCAAATTAAAAAATCACTCAATTGCAGACGAGAAAGAGCCATCTACGGTGTGCAGACAAACTACAGCGCTGTGAATTCACTTGAGATGTCTATACCTTCCTTGGTCTATGGTCTCTATATTTTCTTGGTCTATGCCATATGAGCACTGGTCGATGTTACACACAAATTTAAAGTAATAATTCACAACAACATTATATGACCCAATAGGGACAGATCATTTTAACACAGCGGCCGTTAACTTTTCAATTTACAATAGCACCAATCTGCTACATCTAATTTCCGAAAATCGAATAACATTTAAAACTACTATAAAGCAAACAACAAAGAGAAATTGAGCATTGTGATGCAAATGACTGTCCTCCAACAACAGCAGAAACATCAACACCACAAAAGAGACTCACAGTGTTGAATCATCTATCTGCAGCACCACGCAGAACGAGAGAGCTATTTCAAGACTCTCTGCACAATGTATCAAAAACACCACGCACAACACTTTTTGAATCTCCCACACGCATATTGAATATTATTGATAAAAGGCTTGAAAAACATCAAGATGAAATCAAGCACATGATCCATCTCAGTGAACTTCGTTATATGAGTGAAATGGACAAACGAATGAGCGAAATCGACAAAAGAATAGATACTATGAAAATTGAAATAATAAATGATGTAAAAAATGAGCTTAAAGATATAAGCGTTAGTGTTAAAAGAGCAAATGAAGAGATCGACGTTTTGAAAGAGAGAATGCATAAATTGGAAACCTCTTCCCCAAACATAAATGAGATAAATGGTATAAAAGATGAAATAAAAAAGATTAATATGAAAATACTGCAACAAGGAAATGCTGGTGTAGCTTGCGATGTCCGGATTACTGGTATTCCATGTTTTGATGATGAGAACTTAATGTTTATATTTAATAACATTTGCAATTGTTTGAATGTGACTAATCTGAATATAAAATCAATTTATCGGGTTAAGAACATCAAAAACAAACGCAATAATAGCGATGCACCAATAGTGGTTAAACTTAATTCGCCGTATGAGAAAAATTTCTTAATACGTTCAGTTATAAAGTACAAAAATGTAAACAAGTCGAAACTGTGTTTAAGACATATTGGATTTGGTGGTGATGCTGATATTCCAATATACATAAACGAAAATCTCACACCATACAATCACAAGATACTTATGGAAGCAATTAAACTAAAGAAAAATAAACTATTAAATGCTGCCTATACAATCCGGGGAATTGTTCATGTTAGGAAACCACATAACGAAGAGCTTTTTCGTGTTGACAATTATGAACAACTTCAGAAAATACTTCAATAATTACACCAATCTATTTATAAAAAATAATCCATCATTGTATTTAAGTCTTATATATTTTAAAATTACTCTTATTTCATTTATACACATTTCATCAGTTTTTTTTTTTAAATTGCCACATATTTCAAAACATATATATTTTTACAATGCTTATTTATGATTCACACTAATGCTAGAAGAAGTAAAGGGGCTAAGTTCTCAATTGACTCTATTCTTACTTGTAAAGATGATGAACACGAATAGTAATTTGAGGTGTTCGAAAGACAATATATACGCAATGATAAGAATACTATCGAAACGCTGTCGAGGTTTTACGGTAATCCATATTAATGCGCAGAGTCTTATAAGTAAATTGGATGAATTTCGATTCATTTTTTGTGACTCTGGTATTGATGCTATATGTGTCTCGGAGACATGGTTTAGAAAGGAATTTACTGATGGTTTTTTACAATTAGACGGATATAGTTTACATAGGGCCGACAGAGAGAAACATGCGGGAGGTGCTGCGATCTATATTAGATCCAATATAAATGCTAGGATTATAGCGAGATCGTCATCAGGGTCAGACATGGAATATCTATTTCTAGATGTATGGAACAAGGGCCAACACATGCTACTGGGAACTACTTATCGACCAAACAGACGTATAGATATTAAACCATACCTTGACACTTTGAGACCTCTTTCCCTATCATACAGTGACATTATTATAGCCGGTGATTTTAATTCGGATTTGTTGGTTGAGAAGACAATGATTGATGAGTTTAACTCTTTGGGACTCTACTCGGTAAATGATAATTTTCCTACACACTTTTCTCGTAGAAGCACATTACTTGACTTATTCTTGATTAATTCACCCAATAAATTCTTGCTGTATGATCAGCTCTCCACTGCTTTATTCTCTAAGCATGACGTAATTTTTCTTGATTATGATTTTCATTTACAAAACTGTGAAAAGACTTTTAAGTACAGGGACTTCAGAAAAGTGGACTTGAGGGCTCTACTTGCGGAGGCATCTGGTATTTCGTGGGATGTGGTTTACGATCTATATACGGTTGACAGCAAGGTCGAATATCTCGAACACAACATCGAATATCTTTTTAATAGGCATGTGCCTCTAAGGACCAAAACAAGGAAGCCTATGTCTCAGCCTTGGATGAACAATGATATTTTGCAGCTTATGATAAGGAGGGACTCTGCGTACAGACGTTGGAAGCGTTATAGGACTGATCGTCATAGGGAAATTTACCGGGAATTAAGAAACCAGGTTGTGAGTTCCGCTCGGATGCTAAAATCTGACTATTACGCAGAAAGATTTACTTCTGCGGTTAGCTCCAAAAGTCGGTGGAATGAGATAAAGAAAATTGGGCTAGGGACTACTAGTCTCGATGCCTCATTACCTTCAGATCTCAATGAATTAAATCTCAAGTTCACCAACATTGATATCCCGTGTACTAGTGTCGAGGACTATGATATATACGTTGAGTCAAATTTCAATGACGTATCTACATATTTGGAAGACTCATTCGAATTTTACGAAATGACGCAAAACGAGGTCTTCCAAGCAGTGAACTCTGTGAGATCTACATCCAGTGGTCCGGATGATGTGAACCCTAAATTTCTGAGAATGATCATACCGGGAATTCTCCCTTTTGTCACACACCTTTTCAACTACATTCTAATGACGTCAATTTTCCCATCGAGCTGGAAAAGGGCACGAATAGTACCTATACCCAAGCAGGGGGGTGAATATCGACCAATAGCTATATTGTCTGTACTGTCGAAGGTTTTTGAAAAGTTGCTTCATGAACAAATCAATGCCTTTGTTATCCAGAATAATCTTCTGACTGATAGACAGAGCGGATTCAGAGCTGGACGAAGTTGTGTAAGTGTACTTCTGGACGTTGCCGAAAATATTCGATCAATCATTGATAGGAATGATTTGTGTTTTTTGGTCCTTCTGGACCACTCAAAAGCGTTTGACACTGTGAGCCATGATATATTGATACGAAAGCTTAGACGTTGCTTTGGCTTTGGCGAGTTTTCAACAAAGCTCATGAAATCATACCTGTCTAGTAGGATGCAATCTGTCTCCGTTGATGGCCTTAGCTCAGAACTCTTGACCATTTCTCGTGGCGTTCCGCAGGGCTCTGTTTTGGGGCCCTTGCTTTTTTCTCTTTATATTAATGATATTGTTAATGTGCCTATTGGTTGCGATATTCAGATTTATGCTGATGATGTTCAACTCAGTTTTTCCAGTCCTATTTGCAATTTGAATTCGTGTGTTGAAGATATTAATCGAAACTTGAAACTCATAAGTAACTGGGCCAAGGCGAATGGTCTTAAATTGAATCCGAAGAAAACGAAGTGTATTGCTATATCGCGACGAGGAATCGATCTTGAAAACATCACACCGATACGTGTTGATGATGAAAATGTGGAATATGTGACTCATAGTAGAAATCTTGGAGTCATATTTGATAACAGACTGTCCTGGAATAGACACATTGATGCTACCGTCGGTTCTATATATGGTATGTTACGTACCCTTTGGCGAATTCAATATTTTATACCAGAACACATACGCCATACGATAGCGCATTGTTATCTTCTTTCGAAACTATTATATTGTTGTGAAATCTACGCAAGTTGTGACGCTGCACATCGAGAGAAGCTCAGGATTGTCACTAACGATATTGTGCGTTTTGTATATGGTGTAAGGAGATATACGAGCGTGACTCAGCTGATAAAACCCTTTTTCGGTATGGATTTCGGGAACCTTCTTAAGTTTCGATGCCTTTTAACATTGCATAGGATAACGTACTCTGCAGAACCGAGATATCTATATGATAGGCTCGTTTTTTCAAGATCCACGAGATTAAACATGATTACGCCGATAAGACACAAATATATATATATATATATATATATATATATATATATATATATATATATATATATATATATATATATATATATATATATATATATATATATATATATATATATATATATATATATATATATATATATATATATATATATATATATATATATATATATATATATATATATATATATATATATATATATATATATATATATATATATATATATATATATATATATATATATATATATATATATATATATATATATATATATATATATATATATTCTTTTTCTCTATCTTTTTTAATTAATTTACTTTGTTCATATAAACTCTCTACATATATATTTTTTTTTGTTGTCTTTTTATTGTATTTTCTTTTTTTTTTATTTCTAATACATATAACATATTAATATCAACAAAGAATTGCACTCAAAATGTAGTAAAGGCGTTATTACCTATTAGATAGTACTACTTATAAGTTTATACTTTTTGTACTATCATGGATTTCTAATAAATAAATAAATAAATAAATATTATTTTTTAACAATCTCTCCGTATATCAAAACAACGCGATTCCAACTAAAAAAACAACCGACGCGCAAATATATCGATTACACCCACGCGCAAACACATCGATTACGATGACAGGTATCGATTACAGGTAGACAATAGAAATTTAGGAAAATTTCCTATATTCTAACAAGTGTGTTTCCTTAAGTTTTGAAAGGATTGCATACTTCTTAGTACGAATGAACTAAAATATTTTTCTATGCCAAGTGTTGTTCGTATGTATGAAAAACTTTCTATTATAAAGGAAATCGCAATTATCATTTTATAAGAAATTTTACTAATTTTGAAGAAACTTGGTTTTAGTTCGGTTTTTGTTTATTTTTACGAATGCTTTGTTATCGGTGAATAAAATTTTCTTTTTCAGTTGTAAATTCTTATACCCAGCGATGAAAATAGTATGAGTAAAATTCCATGCCTTATTCTAGTTAATGAACTATTCCTAACTGCTTACAGTTTAGGATTTTTTTACTGAAACGAGTAAATTTTATTATTTTTCACAAAAATTTACCTTAATGGAAATAAAATGGATAAACTATATTGATGAAAAATTTTTCCTTTAGTTTCGAAGGCACTGTTTTCTGGGTGTACAAATCACGCCACTTGTACGCGGATACAGTTATTACAGAAATTACCACCGATATATGCAGCCTTTTTTTGATTTTTTTTGTTCTTTTATTTGCACTTAGGTCACTTTGTGTCACATTATTATAACTATAGTTCCAACCGTATTTTCAATATCACTCATACACACACATTCCGATTTTGATTTTTCTTTGGTTGGCGCACTGTTTTCCCTCCCATCCTCTGACAGTGATGTTCAAAGGACGGTTGGGTTTGTCATGTGCGGCCGAATATGGCTTTAATTTTTATGGGCTTTAGCGCCATCCGTTTGTGGAAAGTCTCAGACGTATGATGAATATTGTTATCCATCCCTGGCAAAAACAAACATATGTTTTTGTTGGGGATTGGAATCAAATTTCGTGATGGCTGGGAAGTGAAGAAGATTATGGCGAATGCAGCGTCGATAATGGAGGTTTTGGAGCGTCAGATTATTCTGAGTTTGGATGCTGAGAAGAGTGGTTGGCGCGACAAAGAGAAAAAAAGAAATAGAAAAATTGTGATTTTTGACAGCATTTTATTTGATAAATTTATCAATCTTATAATACGAAAAAAGATATGAACATAGACCAAGGAAGGTATAGACATCTCAAGTGAATTCACCATGGTTTTGTTTATTTGCAGAGCGCAGTCATTCCACTCAATTGCGCAGTCAAGTGACTCAATTTCTTTTTGGAAAACGAGAATTACCGTACAAATCAGCCAATTTGCATTACAAAAAAGGTGTGAATGGATAAAATTTTATAAGCTTTTACAATATTTTGTGTTTCATCAAGACAACAAAGGAAAGAAAACAAAAATAAAGCCAAATTAAAAAATCACTCAATTGCAGACGAAAAAGAGCCCTCTACGGTGTGCAGACAAACTACAGCTCTGTGAATTCATTTGAGATGTCTTATATTTAATTGGTCTATGATATGAACACAAACAATTATGTATAAACAATAATATAAAACAGTTTTGTTTGAAAGTTTTTAACAAGCTATGGAACGATATTACAAAGTTTTATGTTGAAGCAAATTGTGTTCTTTTTAAATGAAACATTTTAACTGAAAATGAAGCAGAAGTTTTTAATATACAAGCTTAATATACGCTTAAAAGACTAATTATTGTAAAAAGCCTGAAAAGGAAGAAAAGAAAAAGTCAACATTAGTAAAATCGATAAAGAAATATATCACTAATGAGTCATAAAAACTTTCAGTAAAAGACCACTTGCCGGTTGTTGTCCACCTCCACTGCCATATTGCGTTTGACATCGACTCCAATCTTTCCCAGCTGGCGAATATTTGTTGCTCTCAGAAATTTTGTTGATTTTGGCTGCTGCATTAGCGCTGGTCAACCTACAGCGCCTCAGGTACCTCTGTTTCGTCTGTCGTCATACATTGGAATACTCGTACATTTGTTTGACTTAGACTGACGGACAGACAGGAGCTTCTGTAAATAAAATAAAGAAATCTAATAGTTATTTGATTTATGCCAGGTTTCTGTGTTAGCAAAAGGGAGTATTCATTAGCGCGGTTTTGTTTCGTTGCGCCTGGTTTGGGCATGATAAATAGTGTTTAGGCTGAGCTCACCCTAATACTAAGTTTAGAGTTAATAGGACTGGAAATGTGGGTCCACTTTTAACGCTCTTAATGTTTGTCCCCGCAGGAACAAGAAACAAGAGCTACATGAAAAAGGTTATATGTTTTATTTACGGAAGTTATATTTTGAAGTTACTAATACTTAAGTGATCTAGACGAACGGACGGAAAGGCATTAGACCGAAGAAAGGATTTCGTGAGGTCCTGACGAAATATTTGCGGATGCTGTCTGTGGAAGAATTTGAGCATGATTTGTTTATGAATTTAAAAATTGTTTTGATAAAGTACTTATCTTTTATGAATTGTTTTTTTTTTGTTGGAGAATAATTGTAAATTCTTGCCTTAATTGATCTTCTTCAATTTCATTATTCTAATTTATCTGAAAGAGAGAAAAAGGATAATAAAAATATGTTTATAATGTCGTTTGAAAAGGAATAATATTGATGTTAAATTATTAAATATGGAAGGCTAAAGAAGTTATAAGGGAAAATGTGATTTAAAAGACAGGTGAGTAGCAGTTAGGGTGTCCCGAATGGATGGGCCACAGGGACACCATGGTTGGGGAGGGTTAGGTCACGGCATGCTTTGGGAATCCGGCATGCCAGCAAACCAATATGAGTGGAAATTGTGTAAAATAATCTTACGATTTTTGATACGTACCTGTTGTTTCCATCAAAGGCTGGTTGTTTTTATTTATTTTTTTTGTCAGCTGCCAGAGGACTGAGTTGCCAATGAACCGCGCCCCACAGACTGAGCCAAAAGCCGGCGACACCGTTCAGCAACCAGCGTACGGCAACTCAGTTCCTCCCTCCAGATGGCGGTAGCCTCCGGGCTGTGACTATGTATAACAGCCTATTTCTGCTATCCGAATTCTAGTCTTCGTTCGCATACAAAACGAAAAACAGCTGATTTTGGTTTCTCTAAGGGGTATCTAAACGAAAATCGAAACGAAAGTCAATGCGAACGAAGACGTAACGTAAGCTCTAAAATTGGGTTTCTCTAACTCGATTCGTTCGCATTTTGTCGAACTGAAATGTCAAAACCACTCACTTGGTAAAGACCTTTCGTTTTGTGTAAATTGTTAGAAAAAAAAATGGACACAAAAAATAGCGAAGGTAAAATGTAAGTATAAAAACATATTTTTTAAGTAGATTAACGCTAAATATCAATTTTTAACTCGTTTAGTGCAAAAAAATCATCGACCCAGCAGCTGCAATACCTAGTCGAGTTTATGGAAAACAACCACAGCCTCGCAAGGGGTGCTCCAGTCTTTGGTGGCAGCAAAGAATCTGTTGAAGCGAAATGGGAATCTCTTACAGTCAAGCTGGCCGAAGAAAATACTGAACATCCAGCAATTATTGTTAAAGTCGTCGAAAGGTTCCTCCAGATATTTTTGTACTTAATCGATTCTATTGTAAAGAATGTCAACAAGTACACATGTGCAACTCTACAATCAATGTATTGTTGTTTTATTTTGTCACACTGTCACAGACAGTTGGTATAAGACCAGCACAAATAGGTGTCCAAGTAAATCACCCGTAATGGCCGTTGGCTATATAGGACCCCAAGGAATGGCTATAAATCACATGAGACCATCAATGTATCATGATAACATACGAAGTTTTAGGCCAAAATTATATCCGGCTGTGATCAATCAGGCTTTCGCTCCAGTTGCAAATATGGGCCCAAATATTAACATGCCATGAGTGCACCCAGTAAATTCAGCATTAATCAGTTCAACGAGATCCCAGGTGAGCACGACAACAACAACAGTTGCAAACGCAACCACAGCAACAGATGCAGCTTCAACAACTACTTAATCATCAGCAACATGCATAACACAGTGCAACACAAAATATCCGAACAAAAATTATTTATCCCAGCCGAAAGTGCTCTGTGAGAGAAGAAAAGTATTGTCTGGATTTTGCGAGATTGGTTGCCGTTCGTCTATTATGAGCCTCCAAAGTTTTTTCTCGAAGCACTTTTTGGAATTTTCGTATGACTATAGCTCGAAAACTGCTGTGAAGGGGGAGGGGGCTTAGACCCCCCATAACAGTTTTAGCCTCCCCCCAGAATTTGAAAACCTATTTACGATTTGTCATTGTTTTTATAAAAATTAAACAAGCACATACAACCGCTCAAAGTTAAACTAAAGACTCATGCACAATCGAATTCATTGGGTTGTGGTAGCCAGTTGCCGATGGCAATATATAGTTTTATTTCTCAACATTGTTTTCTAAATTGTGGGTTAGTTTCTTCATTATAAGTGAAGTGAAAATGTTCTGTTTGGGTTCGGAAGTGGTGCAAAATTGGTGGAGAAGCGATGAATGTAATATGAACTTGTCCTAGGACGAATGTCCACCGCTTCCACAGCCGTTGCAATGAATTTGCATCACTTCTGAGTGTGATCCGAATTCAGTGTTTTGAATGTGAATTAAAAAAGTTTGTGATATATAAATAATTTTTATATTTTTTATGATTTTTAAAGCATTCTAAAGCCTGTTTGAAACGTTTTCCTTGAATATTTTCAAAAATTATCGATTTTTCTATAAGGACTTTTGTGACAAAATTTGAATAATTTATAGAAAAATGTTAACTATTTTAATTTTAAGTCAAATTGTGTATTATATTTGTATACAAATTTCCTTATTTTTAGTTCATGTCATTAAAGAAAGCAAAAAATTATTCAAATAGGGCACTCACATTGGGCAAAATTTAACTAAATACAAACAAATTTTTATAAACTAAATTAAAGTTAAGTTGGCATTAGAGCCCCCTTTTTTGAGCGTAATAAATTTTCTTTTTCTTCGAAAAATATTTCTTTTTTGTGAAATCGGCGTGACAAACAAATACTGAATAATTTCTTTTTTATCATCTTTATTTGTAGACATGGGCCGACATGAAATCCAGAACCAAAAAAAAAATTGCTGAAAACAATTGAAGCTTGCTGCAAACCGGAGGTGACATTTTCAGCTCAAATACACTTACTCCGATGGAGGAACAAATTGACCGAATTTGCTGTTTATCTTCAGCTGCAGCTCCAAAAGGAAAAACATTTGGTGAGAGAACTGAAGAAGTAATTGATGATGCATTCCAAATCTGCTATGAGCAAATAGAAACACCGCCAAGGAAAAAAAAAGACGTTGCCGTTGTAACGCCAAATAGATTGGAGAGGTCACAAGAAGTAATCGTTACACCTGATGAAAGAAAAAGCGAAAAGAGACTACGAGAAGACGAAAATAACATGAGTTCAACATATAAAGAGAGAAAAAGCTTTGCAGATGAACAGTTGAATCTCATACGTTTGCAGTTAAAATCAAGCGAAGAATCTGTGTTAGCAGCAGAAGAAAATGCAAATGCGGCCAGAGAGATTTCAAATGCCGCAAAAGAAATCGCAATATGTGCAAAAGAAATGGCGATTTCCAATAAAATATTGGCCTCAGCAGCCGAAAAAATTGCTAATAGTGCGGAAAACTCTGTGAAAGTCATAAAGGAGTTATAATTGCGTTTAAAAGATTTTTTAGATAATGATTACCAATCTGGTCATTTGTAGTCTTAGATTGCTGTATTTATATTACTTTGTACTATAAACTTGAAGTTTATATATATTTTTAAAGGACTGTGTCAAAGTTCCTTATTAAATATTAAAAAAGCTAATAATTTTAATATTTAAATATTATTTAATATTAAAAATATTACAATTGACAAAAACTTATTAACTTTTTTGAATATTTACCACTTAAGTTTGCCAGAATGGCGAATTACAATGAAAGACTTTAAAGAAAAGAAAGCTTTCGAAAATCCCTTTTTTGTTTTTTATAAAAGAAATGTATAAACCATTATTTTATATAATTAATACATATGTTTTTTTATGTCAAATATGTATTTAATTTATGTACTTATTCATATTATAGATATAATAATTAATAATTTTAAAAACAAAATAAAAAATAAATAATATATTTAACAAAATGAAATTACACAAAAAAATATTACAAATCTAATGCTATTTGATTTCTTATAGTAGCTCCAATATTACTTTCCGATTCTCCACTGTGGTAGTCCTGAACTTGTTGATCTTCTGTGACAATCTCTGACAAATCGTTCAGTAGCTCAAAATTGAAGTGAATGCACATATTATGCAAAGCGCAGCATGCATTTAGTATTTTGCATGCCTTTTCGGGGCTGTAATGGAGACCTCTTGAACCCAGTACACAACGAAAACGATTTTTAAGTACGCCTATAGTGCGCTCCACCACATTTCGAGTGCTTGTATGTACTTTATTGTAGCGTTTTTCATAATCTGTGGTAGGATTCCTGTAGGGAGTCATCAGATAAGGGAGCATTTTGTAACCACTACCGCCTATAAAGTATTAACGATTTTCTATTTGATCAAATAAGAAAATCTAAGGTTAACTTTAGTAATATCTACACTGAAAAAATATTGTGAGGCCAAAGTTTTCTTGTCCTTAAAGCACGAATGCGATTTTTTGAGGATAAAGGACGCACATCTTTGATATATTTTTTTTCTTAATTCGATAAACATTTCTATAAAGTCGTTTTGTCCTTATAATTAAGTGATTCCACTTAACTATGAGTTTCTCTACATGGAAGCAATTTTGTTTGACTAAGGTCGTCTTGGCTTTGATAATTCGAAAAAAATCTTCAAAATAATGAAATGGTATTTAAATTTAAGTTGTATATTGACTAAAAACCTAAGAAGAAAATATGGGATACTTTATAGCAATATTTTTTATTGAAGTCGGGTCTTAAGTTGTGTTAAACACGGTTTTAAAGGACTTTGATAGCAAATTAATCCATAAGTTATTTATGCGTTTCTTTGACTCGGAATCAATAATTAGTATAAAGACAATCGATTGGCAACCCGGCAGACTTTTATTTCAGTGTATTGTGTGATTAATTCAAACATTTTTAATTCGAAACAAGTAAGGAAGCGAAGTCTGGAGTGACCATGAAAGTCTGAACACATAGTGGATATCACAGTAAAATTAAATAAAATGTTTAGCCAAAGTGAGTTTCTGCGTGAGCTACGTAGTATATCCGATATTGCTAGACTTTCTTCCTTACTTATTTTGCTTTACAGCTGTTACAAATTTACCCAAAATCCAAAAATTTCGTTTCCCTGCGTCGAACTCATTTTTCAATTGGTGATGAATAGCACTATACTCCCAAACAAAAGAATCATGGGTTGCACATGGATAACGTCCGTCAACAGCGAGAATTCGTAAATCATTATCACATATCTATTAAAAATAAAATGCCAATTAAAATTTGATTTGAAATTATTGGTAAAGTGTATTACGATCATTGCATTGATGCTGTAGAATCCCTTTCTGTTGTAGTATTAGGCTTTATCTTCGGTACTGGGTCCTTTGATTCTAATGTGGGTTCCATCCACACGTCCTATAACCCCCGGGAATCCACGTTTTATAAAGAATGACCGTTTTATGGAATCTTCGTCTTCTCGTTGCGGCATTTTTATCCACTTTGGGCAAACATGTTTCTCAAATAAGTTCAAACACTCCGAAATTGTACGACAAACTGTCGTATTGGCAGTAGAAGAAATTTTTTCATTTCCAATCGAATGTTGGTATCCTCCAGTGGCTAGGAATCCCAAAAATATTGCCAGTTTTACATCAATTCTTACTGCAGTGCAACGATAACTTGGTCTCCATTCCGATTGTAAAATGTCAATCAGAGCTTTAAAAATGTCTTTGGTGACGCGAAAATTACTAATAAATCTGGAATAATTAAAGTATTAACATATTTGTTCGTCAAAATGCACAGAATAAACATTGCTTATTTACCTGGCTGATGGCAATTCCGAGACATTAGATGCATCTCGTAGTTTTCTGCGTGGAATTTCAGCGGCTTCGCTATTTTCGCCATTCATAAAATATAGCGCAAATGAGACATTCATTGTGCCAAAAATTAAACACGGCACTCAAAAATAAACAAAACAACTACAATGCCAGATTGAGTTTTGATGACGTAACATGCCAAAAGAGTATGGTCGTTATACAGATGTTTCAAATTATTATGATATGGCAATATTAGCATTTGACATACGTTATCTCAACGTAAATCGTAACGTAAGTCATGCGAACGAACGAAAGGAAGTTACACCCTCACAAAAAATCGCTTCTGTAACATATACTCCCAAACATATTTTGCTTCAAGCATATACATTTTTGGGTATTGCCCAAACATTTATATGTTTGATCTCTTCCAATATATAATATGTTTGAAAGCACATTGGTCTAAACAATATATGTTTGGGTAGTCTAAGTTCCAAACATTTTGTATTTTTGCATCCAAATTCAATAATGTTGTCTTCCAAAAAACAATATGAACATATAATATGTTTGGAAACACTTTGCACCCAAAAATATTATATGCTTAAAAAAATTCTCCCAAACAATATTGTGCTCAAAATTTTATTTATTTATTTATATATTTACAATCATAATCAATTACGAAAATAAACAGGTAATATAGGTGCTAACAACATAGGTTTTCGACCTGAATGCTCAAAATTTTGTTTCTGCCTAATTGTATATTCCCCCACATCTTTCTCACTTCCGCGAGATTTTTTAGTTCTTAGCACCTTTTTCTGTAATACAAGCATTGTAGAAGAAATTATTCAATTTTATGAGTTTTTTATTTTAATTTTACCTTTTGCCGGACGGGGATTCGAACAGCGGACCAAACAGTTTGTAAGGATCAAAGAAGTAGCTGATCAATTGCCCAAGGAAAAATAAAATGTTAATTTTGTAATAACAAGCAACAACCACCAACTTAATTCAATATCGCTCCCTGTTAAATAGCGCTCCAAGCTACTAAACACATATATGTTTATAGGCTATTTCTAAATTAATATATGTTTGCATCCAAGCATATTATATTTACAAACATTTTATGTCCCAAACATAATATGTTCTAACATATTAACATATATGTCCCAAACATGTTATGCTAGTTTATGAACATTATATGCTTGCACTCAAAAATATTGTGTTTAAAAATTTGTGTTCCACACATATAATGTTTATAGCCAAACATATGAAAAACAGTCTTTTTCATCCGTGTAGTAACTTGGCGTAGTACAACTTCTCAATAGTGACGGCGCTTTCCCGACGAGTTTTTGATGTCGTATACGATTGTTTTCGACGTGGTGGGGATTCTCAGTAGTGCCGTCAAATTCAAAAAATGTTGGCAGGGACATAATTCACATTCAAATATACATATTTGTGTGTCTGTATATGTGGTTGGTGGTTACTGCTTGTTATTACAAAATTAACATTTTACATTCTATTACTGATATCCGAATTCTGCTGTTCGTTCGCATACAAAACGAAAATCAGGGTATCGACTGGAGTTATAAATTTGGGCAATGACTAAGAGTTAGGCCCAATTAGTCGACCTGTAGACGGGTCGACAGGTGGCGACAATTTGACAAGTCGAACCTTTTCCAAGGTAACGGCATCAAAAGGAGGTAATCCCTCACGAAAGAGATTCAAGGAAAGCAGAAATGCTTTGTTTATCCAAAAGAAATTAGGATCAGTCGACCCAAGCACGTTGTCGGCTAAACAAGCGATTCCTTAAAATGGGCTCAAGGAATTCTTGAGGCTGGAAAAAGGGAACGATCACCGGATGAACTGCCATCCTCCAAAAGGGATCAACGATCGTTTGCCTCAGTTGCTAAAGACAGCCTTGTGATGGCTATCATAAATAAAGGAGCATTTGACGGTATGGTTCCAAAGCAAAAATGGGGGGAAATTGAGAATGCTTTGTCTGGCGTCTACTCACAGGTGCTGGAAAAGTTTCCCGGCCCAGATCCTCGACACCAAGAGGCTGGTTGGTATCAAGCACGATTTAAGCTAGTCGCATTTGAGGACCAGAGGTCTATAGAATGTTTTAAAGCTGCTCTGATACTAATTGGTGAAGTTTGGGAAGGAGCTGCTCTAGAGTTAGTCGAGAAGAAAGACATACCGGCTAGACCAAGAGCACATGCGTGGATACCTGCAAACCCTCCTGACCCTGAATCTATTTTAAATAGACTGAAACAATGCAATCCAGATCTTCCAACAGCTGATTGGAAGGTTGGCCGTTTGGATGAAGTGGATGGGCCAAGACGGCATGCAGTGTTTATATTGAACACTCAGTCTTTGCCACATCTAGCAAAGTCTCAGGCCGTGTATGTTATCGCTTTCATTATATCCAAATGAAGGTGTATAAAAACGATCAGCTAAAGGATTCAGAAATGGACAAGCCTCTGTCTGAATCAGAAGTAAGCGGATCCTCTTGCGAAGTCGAGGGAGATACCAAAGTTGAAGACATGGATACCGTATGCGTGAGGAGGCTTCTACTGCCTCAGAACTCACCAAAGTTGAACCTATGGTTATTGCGAGAGTCACCGATATCTCTCAAGAGGACATTCTTGATGACTCGATTGAAGCGGCTGATGTGACGGTTGTTGAAAATCTCGATGGTCCTACGGATCCTCCAGATAAATCTCCATCATTGTAAGGCTGCATGTGCTGCCTTAAAAGTTCTCCTGATGAAAGCGGACATACCCATAGTTCTTATTCAAAACCATATGTTTATAGAAACAAAATATGTCAATTAAGTACTCCGGGGTTCAAACTATTGCAGTATACTGGTAATGATGTAATTCGAGCCTGTATAATTGCTAAAAACGAGCTTAACTTGTTTCTGCTTCCTTCAATGTGCAATGCAGACACTGTCTTTGCCAATTTAGAAATAGCCAAATGCAAATATTGGGTATCTTCGGTCTATATGGGACATGACAGGGAGATGCCTCCATGTGCCGTTAAGACCTTAGTTGAGGAGTCACTGAAAATAAAGACGAAACTCATTATGGGATGCGATGCGAATGCGCATCATAGTATTTGGGGAGGTAGTGATACTAATGCAAGGGGAGAGTCGCTAATAGAGTTTATTTTGCGTACTAATCTGGTAGTTTGCAACAAGGGAGATGCCCCAACCTTTGTCACTAAAAACAGGCAAGAGGTTTTGAACATCACCTTGGCCTCGCAAGAACTGAATGAAATGGTATCTGAGTGGCATGTTTTAAGTGAACACAGCTTCTCAGATCATCGCTACATCAGTTTAAAATTTGATGTTCATACCACCATGACCATAATTCCGCCAAATGTTAGGAAAGCTGACTGGAATAGGTATAGGGAATCGTTCAATATGATGATACCGGAAATACCAGAGACAAATATGAGCACTGTGCAAGTTATCGAACACGCAGTGGAGAGGATTACTAAGGCCTTCAACATTTCACTGAAAGCTGCATGCCCTAAAGGGAAGCCAAGGGGGGAAATCGACCACCATGGTGCTCTACGGAGTTAGGTAATATGAGGAAATCGTGCAGGAAGCTCTTTAACAAAGCAAAGTCCACCAGAGCTCCTGTGGATTGGGACGCTTACAAGAAGAATCTGAGAGGATACAAGCGAGAACTGAGAAAGGCTCAGCATAACTCTTGGAATGATTACTGCAGCAGCATTGAGAATACGTCCGAGGCTTCCAGACTACGGAAGGTAGCATCCACGAGCTCCGCTCCAGGTTTCATTAAAACATCGGAGGGCAATTGGACAACGTCCAGTGAGGAGACGCTGGAGGTACTATTGGACACACATTTTCCCGGAAATCAGACGGTTGAACCATGCACTGGCGGTGCCACAGTGGCTCAGCGGTCGTTTCCTATCGAGGAAATTGTATCAGAATCTAGAATAAAATGGGCGTTAAATAGCTTTGGATCATTAAAATCCCCCGGACCTGATGGAATACTCCGGCGGAGTTACAAGCGGTGGCTGACAGAAATATCCCCTGATTGTCGGCGATATATATAGGATGTATCAACTTAGCATATATTCCACGAAAGTGGAGGGAATCAAAAGTCGTTTTCATACCTAAAGCGGGAAAAGCCTCTCACTCGAATGCGAAGGATTTCCGACCAATCAGCTTATCATCATTCCTACTTAAGACTCTGGAGAGGATGATATATATTTATCTTAGAACTAGCGTCGATTCAAGTTTGCTCTCGAAACGACAACATGCATACTCGAAGGGCAGGTTACTGAGACCGCATTACATGAACTAGTCAGCTTTATTGAAAGCTCACTATCTGTCAAAGAATACACAATCGTGGCGTTTCTAGACATCGAAGGGGCGTTCAATAACGTCCATCCGAGCTCGATATTAAATGGACTGACAACTCTGAATGTTGATCCAGGTATACTTAGGTTGTTAGACGAACTTCTAAGGAAGAGACGCATTTTAGCCACACCAGGACAAGCAAACATACAAAGGTATGTGAACAGAGGCACTCCTCAAGGAGGAGTTCTATCACCTCTTCTTTGGAATGTTGCTATAAACGACCTTCTGGTTTCCCTAGAAAAAGAACGGATACAAGTGGTGGTATACGCAGATGATGTGGCGCTAGCAGTCAGGGGAAAATTCCCATGAACAGTTAGAGATATTATACAGAGAGCCCTCCGGATGACTGAGAAATGGGCGAAAGATAATGGTCTTGGGGTAAATCCTGCAAAGACAGAACAAGTCATGTACTGCAAAGATCGCAAAACTCCCACGGTTAGGCGTATTTCCTTAGGGGGTATTGAAATTCCCTTTAGGGAGTGTGCAAAATACCTTGGCGTTATTTTGGACAGGAAGCTGAACTTTAAGCTTAATATTGAAGAAAGGGCGAGGAAAGCAACGGTAGCTTTATACTCGTGCAAAAAGGCAATAGGGAAAAAGTGGGGACTAAAACCAAAAATTGTACATTGGCTATACACGGCAGTGGTTAGACCTATAATGCTATATGGTGTTGTAGTCTGGTGGCCGGCACTTCACCAACCGACAAGTTTAGACAAAGTTCAGCGTATGGCGTGCTTATGTATTTCAGGTGCATTCAGCAAGACAGGAACAAACTCCCTTAATGTCATACTGCATCTATTGCCTTTAGACATTTTGGCCAAATAGTCAGCTGCAACAACGGCTGTGCGGTTGCGCGAGCTATCGCTCGGAAAAAAGTTACGGTCACAGTTCGGTCCTCAAAATAATGCCAGATGTGCCTAACGTAGTGGATTACACTTTGGCGAGCCCACTTTTCGACAAAAAGTTTGAGACTCTAATTCCCAACAGTGAGGCGTGGTGTACACGGACCCCGGGGAATAAAAGATATATAGATTTCTACACTGATGGCTCCAAATTGGATGGCCAAGTGGTTTTCGGAGTATATTCTAAAGATCTGGAACTTCGAATAGCGAAAAGAGTACCTGATCACTGTAGTGTTTTTCAGGCTGAAATATTGGCAATAAGAGAGGTGGTGAATTGGCTGAAAAGTAATGTTCCAACAAATATTGGCATTAATATATACTCAGACAGTCAACCTGCAATAAAATCCTTGGACTCTGTGTTCCTCAACTCGAAAACGGCCATCGACTGCCGCAAATCTCTCAATGAGATGGCAGAGCAGCACAATATTCACCTAATATGGGTGCCTGGCCACAGGAACATACCGGGGAACTGCGAAGAAGATGAGCTAGCAAGGCTAGGAACTACCTTACATATTCCAGGGGAACTAGAATCTGTTGGTGTGCCTCTGGCTACCTGCAAGCTCTTACTGCGTGAGAAGGCTGTCATGATGACAAATGTTCGATGGGAGAATTGTAAGGGTTGTAACGACACGAAGTAACTATGGTCCCATTTAAACTTAAACCGCACACTAGATGTGCTAGTGTTCTCGAGACGCCAGATATCACTCCTGATATCTGCTATAACGGGTCGCTGCCTGATAGGCGATTTTGCAAAAACTATTGGTGCGAAGTATAATGACTATTGTATGAGCTGTCATGATGCGGAGGAAAAGGAATCAATAAAACACCTCTTGTGTGAGTGTCCTGCAATTTGTGTAAGGCGTAAGCAAATTTTAGGGGCATATAGCTTCAGATTACTAGCGGACCTGGAAAACGTTAACTTAAGCAGTCTGCTAATGTTTTTGGAACAATCTGGTTGGTTCAACAGAAGAAAATAATCGAGAAGGTTCAACGGTTAAAACTAGAAGTGCCCATATGTAATATTTACTTTTAGGTAATGTGGTATCACAATGGACTGAATAGTCTAAGTGAGCCTGAATCTTAATCGGGCTGCCACTTAAACATAACCTAACCTAAAATCAGCTGATTTCGGTTTCTCTAAGCTCTATCTAAACGACAAGTGAGACGAAAATCAATGCGAACGAAAACGTAACGTTACCACTAAAATTGGGTTTATCTAACTCCATTCGTTCGCATTTTGTCGAACAGAAATGTCAAATCCACTCACTTTGCACAAACCTTTCGTTTTGTGGAAAAAGGCATTCATAAATAGAGAAAAACTTTATAATTGTTAAATTGATTAACGCTTTTTGGTCCAAATATATGATAAAAGTGGTTTATATCGATCTATTTCTCTTTATAACCGCCATATAGCCTGATTAAAGGAAATTCTAAAACGAACAAATACATACATTTGAAATGAAACACTCATTAAAAGGAAAACCGAAACCTAATTATTACAGATATATAGAAATACAAATACATATCTCTCTGCGAGGGCTAGTTTCTTAAAAAAAATATTGAGCTAAAAATATCAACAATGAGAAAAATTTCAAAATAAACGGCGATGCCAGATTGAATTTTATGAAAAATAATTTTTAAAATGTATGGGCCTTTTTCTATTAATTGAAATAATTGAGATCTGGTAATAAAGGGTGGTTAAATTGTAAGGGCCGATGTTGAATGTGAACCACACCTAAACGCCAAGTTGTTTTCCCAATTTTATTTGACATTTCTCTATTTTAGACTTACTCAATTTGAACCATGGAGAGATACACAATCCAACAACGTGTTAAATGGTTCCAAGAAATGCCAACATTGGATGATCAATTTTCGAAGAAAATCATCTTCAGTGATGAGGCACATTTTCACCTCAGTGGATTCGTCAATAAACAGAATTGCCGCATTTGGGCGAATGAGAATCCAAGAGTGATTGTCGAAAAACCAATGCACCCACAAAGAGTGACTGCTTGGTGCGGTTTATGGGCTGGCGGCATCATCGGGCCGTATTTTTTCCAAAATGAGGCCGCTCAGGCAGTTACTGTGAATGGTGTTCGCTATCGTGAGATGATAACGAACTTTTTATGGCTCGAATTGGAAGATATGGATGTGGACGATATGTGGTTTCAGCAGGACGGTGCCACTTGCCACACAGCTAACGAAACAATGGCTCTTTTGCGCAACAAATTCAATGGCCGTGTTATGTCACGTAATGGCGATGTCAATGGCCGCCAAGATCATGTGATTTGAGACCGTTGGACTTTTTTCTTTGGGGTTATTTGAAAGAAAAGGTGTACGTCGATAAGCCAGCAACAATTCAAGAGCTAAAGGATGAGATAATTCGACACATTAACGGCATAGAACCTCCATTATGCCTCAGCGTCATCGAAAATTTGGACCATCGGATGAAGGTGTGCCACCGAGGTCGCGGCGCCCATTTGGCCAATATTTAGTTTAATTCAATTTTTTAACAAAAAAGAACATAAGAGTTAATTAAAAAGCAATTTCATATCGCTATCTTACTCAACAAAACATTTTAAGGATTTTGATTAGATTAGGTATATTGACGTACACTTGTCTTAATCCTTTTGTACTTCATCGTTTTAAGTAACTTCTTAAAAATATCAAGGCATCCAATTTTTTTATCAGATAAACGCGATCTTGTCATTTTGTCGACGTACCTTTTATCGATGCTTTTTTATGTTGCACCAATTCCATTTCACATGAACTCATTGTTCAAAGGGGGAAATTATCGTTTATTTCAGTTTTTGATGAAATTCTACTTCTTATAGTATACCTCATTTATAATAAATTCTTAGTCAAGTTGTACCATAAATGTTTATAAACTCAATTTGTCGGGTATAAAATTTTAGGGCCGTTTGCGCTGAATGAAGACTCCATTTTATTAATGAATAATGCTTAAAAGCCACAAATTTAAAAAATTGGAATTACTTTCTCGGGATCCCAAAAAATCTCGGGATTCAAAATAAAAAATTCCGGATTTATCCCGGGTGACAGTCCTAGTTCTCACCAAGCATGTTTTTGGGGTTTGAAATGTTTTCCCTTTATACTACGTTCGCACTAGACAAGAAATCCTCGAGGATTTTGGCCGAAATCCTCCTATATCTCAGTAGATGTGCAATAGGCAAATATCAGCTGGCTCGTAGGGGATTTCAACAAAATCACTTTCAAAACCCCCATTCTGCCTTGCACAACTGTGGTTTTAGTAATAAAAATGCGCTTTTTGCAACCCTGTCCCAATTTTCCTTGTAGATGAATGTGTGTGTGCGTGCGCACATACGGGTTTGTGTTTGTATTGAAATGTTTACAAACAGCTGTTAAATCCTCCAATCTACGAAATCTCGTTATTTTGCCAGTCCGAACACTCGATATTTATGGGTTTGAGATTTGTGATTAGGTGGGTTCACATTCCAAAATTGATTGGTTTTTTGAAGAAACTTGTGTTTTGGACTTGATTTTTATATGGGTAAAACGGCTCGTTTTGAAATACGTACAATCCCTTTACATTTCACATTTCAAACCCCAAAACATGCTTGGTGGGAACGCCGTATTATAACGAGTCGTTTTCCCCATACATAAAATCAAGTTCAAAACGCACGTTTTCCTCCTAAACACGTCAATTTTATAATGTAAACTTTCCTAATTTGGAATATTAAAACAATTTTCATAGAAAAAACGATAAACAAAGTCTTGGAAGAACATAGAGATGTAAAAATTACTTCAAAAATGTTTTCCTTTTGCGATCGCGGCATTTATTTGGATTTAGAGAAAATCGAGTTTCCATGGCAACCGTCAAATTAAAACATCTCAATTCGGAGTGAACGGTGAAATGTTTTGGAAAAACGAGTCAATGGAAACATAGCATATCCCTGACAACATTTTTTGAATTTGACGGCACTTCTGAGAATCCCCACCACGTTTAAAACAGCCGTATATGATATCCAAAACTAGTCGCAAAAGTGCCGTCACTATTGAGAAGTTGTATCACGTCAAGTTACTACAAAAAAGTATCGCATGAGTGCAATTATTATTTGCCTTTCCCTGCCAAAATTTTTGGAATTTGACGACGCTTCTGAGAATCCTCACAGGAGGAGTCATTCCATCATCTAAAAGAACTTTTATGTTCTGCTCCTGTCCTGGCATATCCTATTCCTGGTGAAAAATTTGTTTTGGATACAGATGCTAGCGCGTACGGAATTGGAGGTGTGTTGTCTCAACGGATAGATGATAATACTACGTTCGCACTAGACACGAAATAATCGTAAACGAGGATTTTGGCCGAAATCCTCCTAGATCTCAGTAGATTTGCAATAGGCAAATATCAGCTGGCTCGTAGAGGATTTCAACAAAATCTCTTTCAAAATCCCCTATACTGCCTTGTACAACTGTGGTTTTAGTACTAAAAATGCGCTTTTTGCAACCCTTCCTCAATTTTCCTTGTAGAGGAATGTGTGTGTGTACACACACGGGATTGTGTTTGTATTGATATATTTACAAACAGCTGTTAAATCCTCAAATCTACGAAATCTCGTTATTTTTGGTTCTAAATAGCGAGATTTCGTGTTAAGGTGGGTATTAAGTTCGAGTTTAGCCGCTAAAATCGTCATTTTTTCACGATTACTTTTCTTTAATAATCCATTTTAAGGAATACAAACTTTGTGAAAATTTGCTTTGGGCCATTCCCCATCAAGTTATAATAAAATTTGCTACAAATTTGTATAATATAGCCTTTTTCTTACTGATTTAGTTTTCACTTTAGCGATTTTAGCGGCTAAACTCAAACTTAATACTCACCTTTAAGTGCGAACGTGGTATAAAGAAAAGGTAATCGGATATTTCAGCCGAACGTTGTCTAAGCCCGAAAAGAATTGTTGCGTAACGAGAAAATACTTGTATGGACAGTTTTCACTTTAGCGATTTTAGCGGCTAAACTCAAACTTAATACTCACCTTTAAGTGCGAACGTAGTATAAAGAAAAGGTAATCGGATATTTCAGCCGAACGTTGTCTAAGCCCGAAAAGAATTGTTGCGTAACGAGAAAATACTTGTATGGACAGAATTTCTTGCTAAAAGAACTGATCATTCAGCTCTACGATGGTTGCTTCAATTAAAGAATCCAGTAGCTTAACTAGCACGTTGGATAGAAAGACTCTAAAGCTACGATTTCAGTATTGAGCATTGAAAAGATGGCAAACACGGCAAAGATGACGGCCTGCCACGCCGACCTTGTAATGTCGAATGCAAACACAGCTCGAAAGCTGAACATAAGGAAAAAATTGTTGATATCCGGCTGTTACACATAGAATCTGGACTGGACTGGCCAACAGAACAGCGCAAAGACCCAACCTTGAGGAAAAGTATTTCGGCAAAGGAAGAAGATAATAAACCTGGCAAGAAAGACATCACAGTCGAAAGTCCACTTATGAAATAATACTGGGCTGAATGGTACAGTCTAAGTCTGGTCAATGGAACCCTGCAACGTAAGTGGGAAAGTGAAGATGGCACTGGAACAATGGTCCCAGTGGAGGTCATCCGGGAATAAACAAAACTGGCGAGAAAGTGAAGCAACGATTTTTCTGGATTGGATGACAGAAATCGATTGCTGAATGGGTGGCAAATTGCGAGATGTGCATGAAGGCGAAAGGTCCAAGACGAAAAAGTAGAGGTCATATGCAAGAGTATAGGCCTGGAGCTCCATTTGAAAGAATAGCAATGGACATGGCCCTTTCCCAGTAAGTGATTCTGGAAACCGATATGTCCTTGTGGTCAGGAACTACTTCAACAAGTGGCCAGAAGTTTATGCCATTCCAAACCAAGAGGCGAAGGCGATTGTGGACGTAGTCGACAAGAACTGGATATGTCGCTACGGTGTGCCATCTGAGATACACTCAGACCAAGGAATAAATTTTGAATCGACCATATTCAAAGAAATGTGTGACTCCCTTGGTACCAAGAAGACTAGAACTATGTCATTGCATCCACAGTCTAATGGCATGGCAGAAAGGTTTAATCGCACTCTGGAAGAACATCTTCGAAAGGTGGTGGATAACGGCCAACGAAACTGGGACGAGCATATACCATAGTTATTGCAGTCCTATAGATCAGCCATACATGATTCTACGTCACGAACACAGGCCAAGTTGCCTGGAGATTTTATATTCGGCGCTACACCCAATGAGCTCGCCGTGGAAGAAAACAATAACGACATACAAAACACATTTGGTAAAGTTCACGAATCAGTGCGCAACAAAATAAAAATGGTCAGCAACAGGATGAAGGCGAGATATGATCGTGCAGCGAACACTGAGGGCTTTAAAGAAGGACAACTGGCTCTGCTATTCAACCCGCAACGAAAGAAAGGATTATGTCCTAAACTACAAACACAGTGGGAAGGCCCATATAAAGTTATCAAGAAGATCAATGATGTGGTATACCGCATTCAAAAGGATGACAGCCCTAGACCAAAGATGAAAGTTGTACACCTGGAACGATTGGCTCCTTACGGAACGGATTCTGTGCCTATTTGGGACGAACAGGCTTAAGAGGAATGCAGTGTTACGAATTAGATATTTCCAGATTTAAGTTTATTTAAATTAGTTTCCGTTAATTTAAAATTTCAAATTGTAACGATTAAATTACGTCATCACTTGTCAAAATCATCTCTTTATGTTCTAGTACTTCCCTAAACATGTTTTGTGTTCTTAGTTTCTCAGTCGTTCATTGTAAAGTAACCCCTTTTGTTATCTTCATTGCTTATTGTTATTGTTGTAGTAATATGAGCATAATCATCAGATAGTAGTAGAATAGTCTAGTTGTTTGTACGCAAAGAAGATAACCAGTTGCATATGTGCTAGATAAATATGTGTGCAATCTAGATTGTAGACTGCTCTAGAAAGTTGTAGGCAAGACTATGCGACAAAGTGATTGTAGACTACACTAGAAAGTTGAGGGCAAGACTATGAGCGACAAAGTGATAGCTCTAGATTGTTGTAGGCAAGATGAGCCAGAATGTTCAAATTCGTCATAACTCGGTATATAAACCCCTGACAGAGGGAGCTGTCAAGTCAGTCGTAAGCTAAAAGTAATATAGTACACATCGTAGAGCAAATAAGTGAAACCTATCGTTAAGCAAATAAATTGTAGATTGTCGTTATTTGAAAAGACTGTGTTTTAATTATCGAGTTATTAAACACGTAACAATATCAATACAAACACAAACCCGTATGTGTACACGCACATACACATTCATCTACAAGGAAAGTTGGGGCAGGTTTGCAAAAAGCGCATTTTTAGTACTAAAACCACAGATGTACAAGGCAGTATAGGAGATTTTGAGAGATTTTGTTGAAATCCTCTACAAGCCAGCTGATATTTGCCTATTGCAAATCTACTGAGATCTAGGAGGATTTCGGCCAAAATCCTCGTTTACGAGGATTTCGTGTCTATTGCGAACGTAGTATTATAACTGGAATAATTTATACATTTTTATTCAAATTAATAAACATGTAAACAATCGTATTTTACTTGACCACAGTGATTCTTTTACAACTATCTTAAAATGCACTCTGTCTAACAGTTTGAAGGGGCTCTTATTGGCGTCGCAACTAGCTTAAGGTGAGTATTAAGTTCGAGTTTAGCCGCTAATATCGCTAAAGTGAAAACTAAATCAGTAAGATAAATGAATGAAATTATATATATTTGTTGCATATTTTATTATAACTTGATGGGGAAAAGCCCAAAGCAAATTTTCACAAAGTTTGTATTCCTTAAAATGGACTATTAAAGAAAAGTAATCGTGAAAAAATGACGTTTTTAGCGGCTTAACTCGAACTTAATACCCACCTTTATTATAAATTATTTAAATAAAAACGAAAATGAAGTGCCGAAAATATAGTTATTACGCTTAAAATTGTGAAAGGTATATTGGTGAACACTTTTGGACTTTCCAAATCGAATAAAGTGATAGTTTTTCAGATATTTTTCCAGACACACTGCCTCCATCTGGAAAGCCGAAAATTGTTCACCAATATACCTTTCACAATTTTAAGTGTATACGCGCACTGGACAGTATTTCCCGCGCTGATGCCAGGAACGGACTTCGTACACAAAATGAACGGACTTCGTACACACGAGGTAGTTAGCTTTCCCCATAAAGGCCGGTACTACACTGAAAAAAATATTGCCGTGAGGTCAAAGATTTCATGCGAATGCAAATTTTGCTTAGCATAGAAGACGCATTTCTCTAATATAAAGCATTTTTCCTTGTCCAAAATCGATAAGCTTTTCAATGAAGTCGTATCGTCCTTATAATTAATAGCCCAATTCTGAATATTCCCTAGGGAATGTGTTCCCTGGGAATTCATTTTCCCCGGGAATAAAATCCTCCTATTCTAAACAGTAGGGGAAGGGAATAACATGGGAGAAACAATTCAGGGTATTCGAAGTCAGCTGTTTTACTTCAACTGTTTTATTTTAATATTAAAATTTTGAATTGAAATTGTATTAAATTGATGTAAAAGTTGAGTTAAACGCGAAAAACGTCAAAAATGTTTAGTGCCGTGTTTATGGTAGTAGCTGAGGAGAGGCGTATCAACGTAACAAGGTCTAAGGGATAGAAAGGAGAAAGCTACGCGATGCCATTAACCCACTTGAGTTGCCTGAAACGTTGTAACTACATACTTGTACATGAAGAGGTTGTTACTTAGTTCATGGGATTTATAGGGTTAAAGTGGCAGCCCCATTTGATTCAGACTCACTTAGACCATTCAGTTCATTGTGATACAATATTAAAGGTAAATAATCCAGCCTTCAAGTACCTGTTGGATGTATTAGCAACCCACATTCCACCTTTACGGAAGTCTTTTGGATTATCTCCATCAGTAAGATTAGGTGCTACGCTTCTTTGTCGAAGGTGGCTACTAAAAAGGGCGTAGGAAAAGATCGAGACATATCTGTGTCCCAGAGTAGCCTGAACAAAGTTAATAAAGAAGTCATAAATATATTTAAAGAATACCTATGCCCGAATTGGATATATATATATATATATATATATATATATATATATATATATATATATATATATATATATATATATATATATATATATATATATATATATATATATATATATATATATATATATATATATATATATATATATATATATATATATATATATATATATATATATATATATATATATATATATATATATATATATATATATATATATTCGATTTTGCTTAATCGAATTATCAAATTAAGGTGAGTACTATGTTCACAAACATATTCCTGTCAAGTCCTGCCGACATCAATGAATAGAACAAATATTCTATCAATGCACATACTCAAAACACCAATCTATTCCATCACTGTTAATTGCAAAACTCTCTCTTACATTCTCTTTTTCCCATACGTAAACAACATAAACAGCCTGAAGAGAGTTGTACCCACATACGCTGTTTGTTGTTGAAAGTGTTTACCATAGCCAACAGATCACTGTGTGGTGGCACTTGTATTGGCATAAATACTCATTATCGAGAAAAACACTGTTGAAAACAAACACAGTGTTGTTGTTGTTGTTTTCTAAAGAACATATGCATTTCTCCACAGGAAAGACTATTAGTGACAGTTTAATGAAAAGACAATATGTTTACACCGAAAAAATCCGAAATGAAATTTGATACATAAATAGAAAATTTATTATTTTGTATGTATATTTTTTATATTTGGTATAATATTTTTGTATTAATATTATTGAATACGTTATGGTTTTATTTTATTCAAATGTATAGTTGTTCATGTTAATTTTATGATTTTTTATATGAAATAAATACTACTGTTTTTAATCAAACCATATATTTTATTTTAATATTATTTAAAAGGCCGATTTTTTACGATTTTTAAAATGCAAGTGCCGATTATGACGATGTTTTCGAAAAAAAATGAAGATTTTTCTTGAAATTTTATTGGCAGCCCATAAGAAAAAAACAACCATCATTGCTTTACTCACGTAGCTCTTCTGGTAGCTCTTTGACAAAAAATGATAAAAACTACAAATTGAAAGTCAAATAATATTTACCAGAGAGGAAAGTAATGTTGGTAAAAAGCTGTGTAGTGTAAACTTATCTCTATTCTCATTTTCTACTAAAATCAAAATGTTTATTTGTAAATAAAAACTTAGTTTCATTAGCAGTAGTATTTTTTAAGATACAACCACTATTTTGGCAAAAAAAAATGTTTTGGGAACAAAAGTGTGGTATGCATATGTTTTTTATTTACCATTTTGCATATCATATTTTTTTCGGAGGAATCGGCCTCTGGTAAATAGCGCTCCCAGTTACCTAAATAAAACCCTATGTGGAAATAACTACTCGCATAAATTTTTTCGCAAGAATGAACATACACTGAAAAAAAACATGCCCGGTTCCAAAGATTTTGTCTTTACTTTAAAAACTTTGGTATTGATTCCGAGCCAAAGAAGCGGAGAATACAAGTAAGGATACTTTTAAGACTAAATTCTTTTTAAAATTTGGGTTTTCTGTACTTGCTTCTAGGAAGCAAATTTTAATTTTTCGTTTTTTCAGCTTGTTTTCTTTATATCCTATCAAAGGCCTTTAAAAACGAGTTAACGACAACTTTATTTTCCAAATACAGACTCAACTTCCAGTAGAAATTATGCAATGTTTCAAGTAAAAAACCTCTTTAAAATAGAGTGTTGAAAAACATGTCCTACATGTGAACAGTTTTTAGCTTTGTAGTCAAGATGCAAAAAGAAAACTAATTTAAAGACATTTTCATTAATTTTAAAGAAGTTTTCTGAATTATTAAAGTCAAGTTGACCTTAGGCCAAACATTTTTTTTCATGTTATGATACCCATTTTGAAGTCAAATCACTTATAGTCCAATTCTCAATAACAACTCCCTGGGAATTTTTCCCTCTTCCCTGTTCCCCTATTCTAAACAAAATCTCCCTGGGGAATCCCAATAAACACAAACGTTTGAAAAATGCTAAATTTCAACAATTTTTCAAACATTTTTTCAAAGGATTAGGGTAATATTCAAGTTGAGAAATTGTTGAGAAAATCGCGTTCTCAACAAAAAACAGACATTACCCTCAACAGTGAAATTCAACACATTAGCAATAATATCTCAAGTGTTATCCTCAAATTGAAATACATCGCTACTCAATAATTTGTCAAACAATTTTCGATGCGAGTCAAATTCAAATTAACATCGTTGCAAATACTTTTCAACCTAAATTTGTATGAATGATATCCCCACTTCAAATTGAAAGTCAAAGCCAAAATTCTATGAATTTTGTATAATTTATTAATTTTCATCAAAATAAAATATATAATAATACACTACACTACATAATACACTACAATACCAATTGATAAATAATAATCTTATTAAACATATCAACAAATAAGAACAAAAAAAAAAAACAACAAAACTTTAAATATCTTAAACATTATTAGTAAACACTTTTGCATTGATAATTCGATTTCCTTCCTTTTGGTGTCATAAAACAGCATTAACATTTATTAACATGCGGGCAATTTGAAATTAGGAACGTACTGGACCGCGTGTTAGAATTGATTTCCAGCAGAAGGAATTCACAAAATATCCATTTTAAACTGATAATAGCATATGAATTGAACTGACGATGTGATGCACATTTACATCCAGAAGTTGTTGATTTCAACAATTTGTTGCTTTTAACAATTTTAATAGCTTGCACTTGTAATGTTTCTGGAAACTTTTTCTTGTCTGGAAACTTTTTCTTGTCGATAAGCCACTCATTTTTCATTGGTCAGCTTCTTAATGTTTGTAAGAATGTAGCATCCAAAGATTTTAGTTTTCTGCAAAGAGATTTAAATTTAGTGACTTCTCTAAAGTGTTGATTTAATTTTTCATATTGACGTACTAATTATTATAAACTATTTGAAGCAGTTCCAGTTAATTGTCCACAATTTTTTCATCGGCCAGCTTTTTAATGTTTTCAAGAACGTAGAATCCATAATTTCAGTTTTCTGCAAAGAGATATACATTTCGTGACTTCCTTAAAGTTTTATTTCATTTTTTATTTTCACTTACCTATTTTTATAAACTATTTGGTTATTTGTCTAAAATTTTCCATTTTTTTATTTCTTGTAATTGACCACGAACTTCGTTGCACAAATAAGTATTGAAAACCACATGGTTTTTTCGTTGCATTTTAGGGTAGTGTTTTGTCAAAGTTTTCTCATATTATCTTCAACACCTTTTCAAAGATTTCGTCAACATTTTGGCAAATTGGAAGTAATTCGCAAACAATTTGAAGATGTATTGAAGATGAGCTATTTCAAGTCATGTTGAATTTATGTTGAAAATTATATTTACCCTCAAACTGAAAAGTTGTTGCATTTGAAAAACGTTCATCCTGTGTTTATTGGGATTTTTCTTTATTCCCTTTTCCCTTATTCTAAACAAACTTCGAAAATGGGAAATTTTTCCTTTGGGGAAAAGTTGGTATTATAAATGACAATAAAAAGGGAAAAACGATGAAATTTTTTGGGAATAATTCCCCCAAAAAAATCATGGGAGTTGTAACCAAAATGCATCATTTCTCTGTAATTTCCGGTCAAAAACCTTAAATTAAAATTGATGATGGGATGCATCCAACTACCGAATGCTCATCTCATGGTTACAGATCGGTACATATTTTAAAAATTCTTTTATATAGAAAATAAAGGTTTTACATTTAAACTATAATATCCCTTCCTGTTTTAATGTAGGTGCTTGTTTCTTAAAGGAGCAATAATGCGAACATGTGTCCTGCGTGGCGTAAAAAGCTGAAGAAATTTACTAGTTTTCTTCTTCCGTTTTGATGATATATACACCCAGAAAAAACTGCCTTCGAAACTAAAGGAAAAAATGTTCATTAATATGGTTTATCCATTTTATTACCATTAAGGTAAATTTTTGTGAGAAATAATAAAATTTACTTGTTTCAGTAAAAAAATCCTAAACTGTAAGCAATTAGGAATAGTTCATTAACTAGAATAAGGCATGGAATTTTACTCATACAGTTTTCTTCGCTGGGTATAAGAATTTACTACTGAACAAGAAAATTTTATTCACCGATAACAAAGCATTCGTAAAAATAAACAAAATCCGAACTAAAACCAAGTTTCCTCAAAATTAGTAAAATTTCTTATAAAATGATAATTGCGACTTCCTTTGTAATAGAAAGGTTTTCATACATACGAACAACACTTGGCATAGAAAAATATTTTAGTACTAAGAAGTATGCAATTCTTTCAAAACTTAAGGAAACACACTTGTTAGAATATAGGAAATTTTCCTATATAAAATATGTACAGATCTGTAACCATGAGATGAGCATTCGGTAGATGGATGCATCCCATCATCAATTTTAATTTAAGGTTTTTGACCGGAAATTACAGAGAAATGATGCATTTTGGTTACAACTCCCATGATTTTTTTGGGGGAATTATTCCCAAATTTCATCGTTTTTCCCTTTTTATTGTCATTTGTAATACCAACTTTTCCCCAAAGGAAAAATTTCCCACTTCTTTAAAATTAATGAAAATGTCTTTAAATTAGTTTTCTTTTTGCATCTTGACTACAAAGCTAAAAATCGTTCACATGTAGGACATGTTTTTCAACACTTCATTTTAAAGAGGTTTTTTACTTGAAACATTGCATAATTTCTACTGGAAGTTGAGTCTGTATTTGGAAAATAAAGTTGTCGTTAACTCGTTTTTAAAGGCCTTTGATAGGATATAAAGAAAAAAAGCTGAAAAAACGAAAAATTAAAATTTGCTTCCTAGAAGCAAGTACAGAAAACCCAAATTTTAAAAAGAATTTAGTCTTAAAAGTATCCTTACTTGTATTCTCCGCTTCTTTGGCTCGGATTCAATACCAAAGTTTTTAAAGTAAAGACAAAATCTTTGGAACCGGGCATGTTTTTTTTCAGTGTATGTTCATTCTTGCGAAAAAATTTATGCGAGTAGTTATTTCCACATAGGGTTTTATTTAGGTAACTGGGAGCGCTATTTACCAGAGGCCGATTCCTCCGAAAAAAATATGATATGCAAAATGGTAAATAAAAAACATATGCATACCACACTTTTGTTCCCAAAACATTTTTTTTTTTGCCAAAATAGTGGTTGTATCTTAAAAAATACTACTGCTAATGAAACTAAGTTTTTATTTACAAATAAACATTTTGATTTTAGTAGAAAATGAGAATAGAGATAAGTTTACACTACACAGCTTTTTACCAACATTACTTTCCTCTCTGGTAAATATTATTTGACTTTCAATTTGTAGTTTTTATCATTTTTTGTCAAAGAGCTACCAGAAGAGCTACGTGAGTAAAGCAATGATGGTTGTTTTTTTCTTATGGGCTGCCAATAAAATTTCAAGAAAAATCTTCATTTTTTTTCGAAAACATCGTCATAATCGGCACTTGCATTTTAAAAATCGTAAAAAATCGGCCTTTTAAATAATATTAAAATAAAATATATGGTTTGATTAAAAACAGAAGTATTTATTTCATATAAAAAATCATAAAATTAACATGAACAACTATACATTTGAATAAAATAAAACCATAACGTATTCAATAATATTAATACAAAAATATTATACCAAATATAAAAAATATACATACAAAATAATAAATTTTCTATTTATGTATCAAATTTCATTTCGGATTTTTTCGGTGTAAACATATTGTCTTTTCATTAAACTGTCACTAATAGTCTTTCCTGTGGAGAAATGCATATGTTCTTTAGAAAACAACAACAACAACACTGTGTTTGTTTTCAACAGTGTTTTTCTCGATAATGAGTATTTATGCCAATACAAGTGCCACCACACAGTGATCTGTTGGCTATGGTAAACACTTTCAACAACAAACAGCGTATGTGGGTACAACTCTCTTCATGCTGTTTATGTTGTTTACGTATGGGAAAAAGAGAATATAAGAGAGAGTTTTGCAATTAACAGTGATGGAATAGATTGGTGTTTTGAGTATGTGCATTGATAGAATATTTGTTCTATTCATATTTAAACAATATAAGTACACTGAAAAAACAGTGAACCCATTTCCATTGCAAAATGAACTAAACTGTAGTAATATTGACCATGATTTAGCCCTTAAGATTTTTTTCAACTTGTCTAGTTTATAATTCTCTTAAATTTTAGTTCATCTATAACATTGTATTTTAGTTCATTTTTACAACACCATAAGATTTATATACCCCTACCAAGTTAAAAAGTCAATATTCTTTTGGTTTACTTGCTTATTTTGTGGGAAACCCGATAATAAAAATTGGTTAACAGTCCCTTTAAAATGTCGACGACTAAACTATTTTTAAATCAATCATTCCACAGTACAGAGAAATTAAATAATTAAAGGAACAACAAATCGTTTTACTATTATGAAAATGTTCATACATTAAAATTAAACTTTCTTTAAGCAAGTAAATTAAATAAATAATAATAAAAATTAAACTTTTGCTGCAAGTAGAGGATGCTGATGAGGAATGTGGTAATTCCGAAACGTGCGTCCATCCAACCATCTTGCAGTCTATAGGGCTTTGCCCAAATAAATTTGACAAACATTCTTTTCCTCTGTTGGTTAAGCTACTCTTGTAGTTTAGTCAATGTATGGTTTTAAGCTGAAATAAAAAAACAACAACAAGTACTTTATTATAAAAACTTATGATGAAAGTTCTTAATACAATGTTTTTTGTGAATAAAAATTATGACCACGTGGAACAGAGAGTAGTTCATTTGAACTCGCTGTTTGGACATTTTGACTTATCCTTTTTTTATTCATCGTAGGTAATTTTTTCACATATCTTGCTGGAAAAAAATGGAAGCAATAATGAAAATTGTTAAAAATTAACACCATGTAATGAAATGTAAGTTTTTAATTCTTTATATTAGCTTGTAACGTACCATATTTGGGGGCATTTTATCAAATGGTGTAAGGAATTCAACTTTTCTTTGGAAAACGTATCTCATAAAATTTGTACCTGAAACAATTAGAGAAATAATGAAGTATTTTATATAAACTCATAAAACTGTGTTGTTATCGATGTGAAGGATATAATAAAATAAATAATCTAGTTGAAAGAAAGACAAAGTTTTAATATAAAACTTACCAATTCTCTATTAAATTGTATGCTGAGGGGAAATATAAAAAGTTGTCCAAATTTATTTGGGTTACTATGAAATTAAATATATATTTTTTACATTAATTAAAATTATTAAATAGGTTTCCAAAAAATCTAATGAAAAAAATAATAATATGCATAAAAATATTATGGTTAACCCTAGACAGTCATTATTTGTCAAAATGACGACACGTAATTTCATTTTCGATTTAAAATGCATTTTAGTCTTTTGGAAAATGGTAAATTTAAGTTATACTAATTCGACCGTTTTATGAATTTTTGTGTTATACTACTTAAAACCAAATTGAATAAGAAAATAAATTCAAGTTTGGTTCACTTTTTCGCTCGCACTGAAAATTATAGCGTCTTGAAATGAGCCGTAGTCAAAATGAAGAAGGATGACGTTAATGTACAAAAAATAAGGATGACTGTACAGGGTTAAAAGAAAGTTAAGGAATCCTTACCAATTCACTATTAAATTACAAGCAAAGGAGTACTAAAAATTTTTCCAAATTTTTAAGGGGTTATTCTGAAATTAAATATTTGTTTTTTACATTAAAAATATAACATTGGTTTCCAAAAAATTTGATTAAAGAAATACTAACATAAGGTATTAAAAACCTGTAATTTTGATGATAAAAAGGTCATAAAAACGTAAATATTCTGGTTGAAAGAAAGCCAATTTTTAAAAGAAAACTTACCAATGCTCTATTTTTTAAATTTGTTTGAATTCATTTGGAGTTGCTCTGAAATTAAATATTGCTTTTACAACAAAGAAAAACATTAAACTGGTTTCCAAAAAAATTAATTAACAAATAATAATATACATAAAAAATATTCTTTTTAAAAGAAATCCATATTAAAAAAATACTTACCAATTTATGACTAAACTGTACGCTGAGATATAACAAAAATTTTCCAAATTCATCTGGAATTTAATATTAATTTTTTACATTGAATAATGAAAATTTCAATACACCTTCAATTCCAACATATATTACTAAATATTCTTAATAACTTTTTTCTAAACTACCGATAAAATATTAATAACTTTCATATAAAATGTTTAATAAACAAACACCAATATATGTTTAAAAAAATCCAAAATATTCCATGCCTTTATATTCCCTTGTTGCATACCTGCTTAAAAGATGCAACAACCCACGCCAACGCCAACTGTACAACTGAAGCATGCCAAACAAAATCAAGCAAAGCCAAAACATCCCTACAACAACAAAAACACATGTGCCCTTATTGAAAACAACACCTCATCCAGCCAAATAAACCATCCACGAATAACAAACACACACACAAACCACTAAATGAACAAAAATAAAAACAACCCCACGCTCATGTATACACAACAAAACTCAAGTAACATCATCTCTACATTAATCATATTCCACTATTCCGATAAAGATCTCTGTACTATGCATTAGTTCATCGCATCTGCTGACAATTTACTCTAAGAATAATATTCGTAAAGGCACACCAGTTTATGAACGATGAAACGTTTAACTTAAAGTTTGCAAAATTTTCATGAAATGTTATCTACCATTTTTGACGAAAATGTCTATAAATTTAATTACATGTGAACTAAAAATATTTCATTGGGTAATTTTTTACCAACAATTATTAACTATAGGAATTGTCAGTAAGAAATTGCTATCCACTTTCAAGTTCATTTTTCGTAAAAAAATATTTTCTCATACAAAAAAATCTTATAGTAAATTGCACTTATTATTTAGAAAATACTTTACATTTCACAAGTAGTTTTATAGCATGACAAACGAATTTTTGACTACCAGTTAAGAAATTTTTTAAGGAAATTTCCATCGTATTTTGTAGGCCATGAACTAAACGATTGCTACTTAGAATTTGTAAAATTTCCTTTCGAGTAGTTAACTTTCGTTGAAGATACGAAAAATGAACTAAAATTCTGGAAAATTCTTGTAATAAATTATTGTAAAAATCTTCTTAAATTTACGAGACACTTTTTTTTCTGTGTAGGTACTCAGATATACTCCCCTTATGAGTACTCTTTTTCATTCTCTGGTACCGGCCTTAACTTTTTTCTGTGTAAAGGTCAGTACAGTGTTTACTTTTCGCGTTGATGGCGGCAAGACTTGACAGGAATATGTTTGTGAACATAGTACTCACCTTAATTTGATAATTCGATTAAGCAAAATTGAATGTTTTGAATTAATTATTTGCAAAAAGCAAGCAGTAAGGAATATATACAAACCAGAAATCGTTAAAAGCATCTTTTCTATTAATCCTAAAACATATATGTTATTTTCATTTAGGTTTTTACACTTTATTTAAAATTTCACTTGAAACTTGACATACTAACAACACATTAGTTTTTGGATAAATATTGCGCTTTACAGACTATCAGTTATTCCGGACGGAATGTCGGTGTTTGTAAAGAATCTTACAGTGTGTCGGATCGATACGACTTGTCAGCGATGAGTAAATAATCGGTAAATGTGTTATCGATCCCATAAACATGCAGCAGTATCGATGGGATATGTTCGACACGAGTACGGTCGTCCGGAATAACTGATAGTCTGTAAAGCGCATATGTCAATATCAAAATTATTGAACATTACACTTATCAGTTTTTATACGCCGTATTATAATAGCATTTTTAGGATACAGCTACAAGGGCTTGGTATAATTTTTGTACCGTCATATTAACAATTTGTCGTAAATTTTCATCATTTGTTGTTGTTACGGCCTGTAAAAGAATATTCTTATAATAGTATTCCATTTATATAATAATTTTATTGTAATAGCATACCAATGTTTCTAGATTAATTTCAACATGCTTATCAGACACATTAACCGGTAAGAGGTCCCCCTTGAACATTTTCGGTATACAGTTTTCACCAAAGGTATCTTGGAGAGTTTCCAACAAACATTCTTTGAAATGTGTTCGATCTGACTTGGACTGTCCCATCGTGCCTTTAATATTTGTGCCTCCCATTTCAGTTTGCATTACACACGCTAATACGGAATCGGCAAACATATCATTTACTGGGGTTGCCTGCCATTCCATGACAATGATTTTCCCGTCTACAGTTAGTTCTATGCAGTTAAATGCGCGAATGTGTTTTTCTTCCACTAGGACTTCTACGGTTCCTGCACCTCCAATTCGATCCAAAAGAAGTCGCAATGTATTCATGGAACTACTCCATGGAATAGATTGTCGTTGCGTAACAACAGACATGCTCATGTCGGTGTACTCTAAAATATAAAACATATGTAATACAAAACATTATAGTAATACGTTCAAATCTTATTTAATTTGCATTCAGAGTTTCAAAATCGATTTTTCGAACCCAAAAAGTCGGCTTGGAATTTTGGTTTTCCATGATTTGTTTTATTAAAATTGTCTTCTTAAATGCAAATAAATCTTTATTTATGGTACCCTTTGCCATTTGTGTCTCAAAGAATATCGACCTTTCTGTATGTTATGTTAATTTTTGTCGTTGAACTATTTGACCTTGCACGGCGAGAAGAAACATGATTGTTATGATCATATTCAAAGAGCAAAATAATATGATAGGAGCTTTTTTTGTGGCGACCATGTAATAATTTCACCTGCAATCATGTTTCCCCAGTGAGCAATAGAGCCAAGAAAAACGTCATGAAAAAAAATTTAACTGAATTGAATTCATATATGGAATGATTTTATTGAACTTTTTTCATTCAGTTGGACAAATCTTACATATTTGTGGTAAACCTTTTACTTCAAAATTAGCACTGCTTACCTTAGTTTTTGAATACAATTTTATTTATTTATATTGGCAATTTTTTCTTCAATAAAAGACATGTTTTATTAATATATTAAATATATTTATTAAGAATCAACAGCATCGAAATATTAGGTTAGGTTAGGTTAAAGTGGCAGCCCGATTAAGTTTCAGGTTCACTTAGACTATTCAGTCCATTGTGATACCACATGCAACTAAAAGTACTTATTACATATGGGCACATCTAGTTTTAACCACTGGAACTTCTCTATTATTTTCTTTTGTTGAATCAACCAGATTGTTCCAAAACCATTAACAGACTTTTTAAGTTAACGTTTTCCGGGTCCGACAGTAATCTAAAGCTATGTGCCTCTAAAATTCGCTTACGCCTTACACAAAATGCAGGACACGAACACAAAAGGGTGTTTAATTGATTCCTTTTCCTCCGCATCATGACAGCTCATACAGTAGTCTAATGACTACTTCGCACCAATAGTTTTTGCAAATTCCCTATCAGGCAGGCAATAGATGCAGCATGACATTACGGAAATCTGTTCCTGTCTTACTGAATGCGCCTGAGATACACAAGCACGCCATACGCCGAACTTTATCTAAACCTGTCGGTTGCTGAAGTGCCGGCCACCAGACTACAACACCATATAGCATTATATAACCACTACCGTGTATAGCCAATGCACAATTTTCGGTTTTAGTCCCCACTTTTTTCCTATTGACTTTTTGCACGAGTACAAAGCTACCTTGGCTGTTCTCGCTCTTCCTTCAATATTACGCCTAAAATTCAGCTTCCTGTTCAGAATAACGCCAGGGTATTTTGCACACTCACCAAAGGGATTTTAATACAGTTCGTCTAGCAGCCTAAGTATACCTGGATCAACATTCAGAGTTGCCAGTCCATTTAATATGGAGCTCGAATGGACGTTATTGAATGCCCCCTCGATGTGTAGAAACGCCACGATTGTGTATTCATTGACAGATAGTGAGCTTTCAATAAAGCTGACTAGTTCATGCAAAGCGGTCTCAGTAGACCTGCCCTTCGAGTATACATGCTGTCGTTTCGAGAGCAAACTTGAAACGACGCTAGTTCTAAGATAAATATCTATCATCCTCTCCAGAGTCATAAGTAGGAATGAGGATAAGCTGATTGGTCGGAAATCCTTCGCACTCGAGTGAGATGCTTTTCCCGCTTTAGGTATGAAAACGACTTTTGTTTTCCTCCACTTTTCTGAAATATATGCTAAGTTTATACATTCTTTATATATCACCGTCAACGAGGGGATAATTCTTTCAGTCACTGCTTGTAACTCCGCCGGAGTAATTTCATCAGGTCCGGGGGATTTTTAATGGCCCGAAGCTATTTAACGCCCATTTTATTCTAGATTCCGATACAATTTCCTCGATAGGAAATGACCGCTGAGCCACTGTGGCACCGCCAGAACATGTTTCAACCGCCTGAATTCCAGGAAAATATGTGTCCAATAGTACCTCCAGCGTCTCCTCACTTGACGTTGTCCAATTGCCCTCCGATGTTTTAATGAAACCTGGAGCGGAGTTAGTGAATGCTAGTACCTTCCGTAGTCTGGAAGCCTAGGGCATGCAGCTTTCAGTGAGATGTTGAAGGCCTTAGTAATACGCTCCACTGCGTGTTCGATATCTTGCACAGTGTCTCTGGTATTTCCGGTATCATCATATCGAACGATTCCCTATACCTATTCCAATCAGCTTTCCTAATAGTTGGCGGAAATATGGCCTTTGAAGTACGAACAGCCAATCTGAAACTGATGTAGCGATGATCTGAGAAGCTATGTTCCCTCAAAACTTGCAACTCAGATATCTTATTATTCAGTTCCGGAGAGGCCAATGTGACGTCCAACACCTCCTGCCTGTTTTTGGCGACGAAGATTGGTGCATCTCCCTTATTGCAAACTACTAGGTTAGTACGCAAAATAATATCTATTAGCGACTCTTCACTTGCATTAGTATCACTACTTCCCCAAATACTATGATGTGCATTTGCATCGCATCCCATAATGAGTTTTGTTTTCAGTGACTCCTCAACTAAGATCTTAACGGCACATGGAGGCATCTCCCTATCATGTCCCATGTAGACCGAAGATGAAGGAAGCAGAAACAAGTTTAGTTCGTTTTTAGCAATTATACATGCTCGAATTATATCTTCACCGGTATTATGCAAAAGTTTGAAACCCGGAGTACTTAATTCACAGATCTTGTTCTTATATATGGTTCTTGAATAAGAACTATATCTATGTCTCCTCTCATCAGGAGAACTTTTAAGGCAGCACAAGCGGCCTTACAATGGTGAAGATTTATTTAGAGGAACCGTAGAACCATCCAAATTTTCAACCACTTCAATTGAGTCATCAAGGGCTTCCTCTTCACAGATCTCGGTGACTCTCGCAACAACCCGCGGTTCAGCTTTGGTGAGGTTTGAGCCTGTAGGGACTTCGTCAATGTCTGCAGTTTTTATGTCTCCTTCGGCTTCGCAAGATTTTTCTTCTTCTGACTCTACCGGAGGCTTGTCCGTTTCGGAATCCTTTGTCTGATCGCCTTTGATACCTTCATATGGATATCATGAAAGCCATATCTTACACGTCCTTGGGTCTGGGCTAGATGTGGCAGCGACTCAATGTTCAATATAAACACCGCATGTCGTCTTCGTCCATCCACCCCATCCAAACGACCAACTTTCCAATCGGTGGTTGGAAGATCTGGGTTACATTCCTTTAGTCTGTTTAGTATTGGCTCAGGAGGGATCGCAGGTATCCATGCATGTGCTCTAGATTTAGCCGGTATGTCTTTTTTATCAACTAACTCCAAAGCGGCTCCTTCCCAAACATCACCAATTAGCATCAAAGCAGCTTTAAAGCAATCCATAGACCTCTGGCCCGCAAATGCTATTAGCTTATATCATCCTTGATACCATCCAGCATCTTGCCGTCGAGGACTTGGTCCGGGAAACTGTTTTCGCACCTCTGAGTAGACACCAGACATCGCGTTCTCAATTTCCCCCCATTTTTGCTGTGGAACCATACCGTCCAATGCTCCTTTATCAATGATAGCCATCACAAGGCTGTCTTTTGCAATTGAGGCAAACGATCTTTCATCCCATTTAGAGGGTGGCAGTTCATCCGGTGATCGTTCCCTTTTGCCAGCTTCAAGAATTCCTTGACCTTGGGTCGACAGATCCTAATTTCTTTAGGATAAACAAAGCATTTCTTCGTTCTTTGAATCTCCTTCGTGAGGGATTACCTCCTTTTGATGTCGTTACCTTAGAAAAGGTTCGAATTGCCAAAGTGTCGACCCGTCTACAGGTCGACTAATTGGGCCTGACTCTTGGTCACTGCCCACATTTATAACTTCAGTCGATACCCATCCACTGGGCCCTGAAGTTAGCAACCCAGTGGATGACTTTGAATTTCGCTGCATGGTGGTTTAATTTTCCATACACGTGAAATTCGTAATAAGTATTTATTACGATGAAATAATCCGCTATTAAAAAACACGTCCCTTCAGTTCGACGGTTGAATAACAATCGAAATATTAGTTTATTATTACACTTTTTCCAATTTCCATGCAATGTTATCAACTGTAAAACGTAATGTTTTTCCTCTTCTTGTACCTTTCACTTTTAATAAGTTGCTGACTAATTTCTTTAGGATAAACAAAGCATTTCTGCGTTCTTTGAATCTCTTTCGTGAAGGATTACCTCCTTTTGATGTCGTTACCTTAGAAAACGCTCGACTTGCCAAAGTGTCGCCACCTGTCGACCCGTCTACAGGTCGACTAATTGGGCCTGACTCTTTGTCATTGCCCAAATTTATAACTTCAGTCGATACCCGTCCACTGGGCCCTGAAGTTAGCAACCCAGTGGATGACTTTGAATTTCGCTGCATGGTGGTTTAATTTTCCACCTCACGTGAAATTCGTAATTATTTATTACGATGAAATAACCCGCTATTAAAAAACACGTCCGTTCAGTTCGACGGTTGAATAACAATCGAAAAATTAGTTTATTATGCCCCTATTTCCAATTTCCATGTTAATTGAAGTTGAAAATTTTTTCAATTAATTAATTAATTGATACAATTAACTTTTCAATAGAGATAGAAACATTAAGTTAATTAAGTAAATGAATGAAAAATTAATTTTTAATTAAAAAATTAATTGATACAATTAACTTTTTAATCAAATTCGGAAGACAAATGGCGTTTTCTTTTCTTATGAAAATTGCGCACTTTTTTGCATTTTGACCGGAAAATGTACTTTTTAGGTTCTTTTCTAAAAAAACAGGCAAAAGTGCGAAAAGGCTTCGAATTCTGTTGTGAAAATAGTGCCACGCATAGAGGCAAATTACGGGCATTTTCAGCACTGCCAACAAACGAGAGTGCTGCGATTGCCCTGTTTCCTTCTTTGAATTCTTTTCTGCCCGCTGAAATGATAGCATTTTTTAGGTTGCTGGTAACATTTTAAAAATGCGCATTCTGTACAGACAAAATGACGGCAAAGCACTTTTTTCAGAAAAGAAAACACCATAAGTCAATTAAAAACAGTGATGAACATTGTTTTATTTTTTAATTAAAATGCATTTCAAAAAATCAACTGTTAATCCAAAAAAAACTCTAAGCCAATTCAAAAAGAAATTAAAAATAGTTACCTTTTTTAATTTGAAAATTAATTGAATTTTGCAATCAACATCAATTAAATTTTTAATTGAATCAATTAAAAAGTTAATTGAAATTTGCTTATGAAATCAATTAATTTTTTAATCAAGAATTTTTTCTATGCTCAATTAAAACTGTGATTTATACTATCATTTTCGAGATTGAAGACATTTCAATTAAATAATTAATTGGATCAATTAATTTCGTGATTGAATCAGAATTTTTTTGTTTGATCATAAACCAATTTATTCATTCAGGACGCTAACCGTCCTCAATGTTACCTGATGAATGAAGGGTTTGTTATTCTGTTGGTGTTTTCTTTCTTTGTACACCATCGCGAACATTGATAGACTTATTGTTTGTTATTTATGTTTAATAACTTTCAAAAAACGAAAAATTTTCTCACTAATTTAAAATAACAAATATTTTATATATTTTATTTGTTATTTATTATATTATTCTACTATAATATTTTTTAACAACCACTCCGTATACCATAACAACACGATTCTAACTAACAAAACAACCCACGCGCAAATATATCGATTACATAGATGACAGGTATCGATTACAGGTACATAAAAGAAATATAGGAAAATTTCCTATATTCTAACAAGTGTGTTCCCTTAAGTTTTGAAAGGGGTGAATACTTCTTAGTACGAATGAAATAAAATATTTTTCTATGTCAAGTGTTATTCGTATGTATGATAAGCTTTCTATAATAAAGAAAGTCAGAATTATCACTTTATAGGAAATTTTACTAAATTTGGAAACTTAGATTTTAATTCGGTTTTTGTTTATTTTTATGAATGCTTTGTTATCAGTGAGTAAAATTATACCCAGCGAAGAAAACAGAATTAGTAAAATTCCATGCCTTGTTCTAGTTAACGAACTATTCCAAATTGTAAATTTTGTTATTTCACACAAAAATGTAACTTACTAGAAATAATATGGCTCAACTAAATTGATGAACTTTTTTACTTCAGTTTCGAAGACACTTTTTTCTGGGTGTCGGAATTGTTATGTTATGGGATTTTTCTAAAATGTTTTTCTCCTACACTGAAAAAAATATTGTCGTGAGGTCAAAGATTTCATGTCTTTAAAATACGAATGCAAATTTTGCTTAGCATAGAATACGCATTTCTCTAATATAAAGTTTTTTCCTTGTCCAAAAGTCGATAAACTTTTCAATGAAGTCGTATTGTACTTATAATTAAGTGATTTGACTTAAAAATGGGTATCATAACATGAAAGAAAAATTTTTTGGGGTAAGGTCAACTTGACTTTAATAATTCAGAAAAATTCTTTAAATTTAATGAAATTGTCTTTAAATTTGTTGTCTTTTTGCATCTTGACTACAAAACAGAAAATCGTTCAAAAATAGGACATGTTTTTCAAAACTTTATTTTAAAGATGTTTTTTACCTGAAACATTGCATAATTTCTACTGAAAGTCAAGATTGAATTTGGAAAATAAAGTAGTCGTTAACTCGTTTTGAAAGGATTTTGATAGTATAAGAAGAAAAAAGGCTGAAGAAACGAAAAATTCAAATTTGCTTCCTAGAAGCAAGTATACAAAACCCATATTTTAAAAGAGAATAGTGTCTTAAAAGTATTCTTACTTGTATTCTCCGCTTCTTTGGCTCGGAATCAATACCAAAATTGTTAAAGTAAAGACTAAATTTTTGGAACCGGGCATGCTTTTTTTTTCAGTGTAGTTAAAAGAACATGGTTACAATTAAAAATGTCCCAATTAAAAGAACAGATCACAATCTAAATCTTTGTAATATAGTTACGAATTTGATATTTCTAGATTTAAGTTTATTTAAATTAGTTTCTGTTAATTTAAAATTTTAAAATTGTAACGGTCAGATTACGTCATCACATTCAAAGTCATCTCTTTATTTTCTAGTACTTTCCTAAACATCTTTTGTGTTCTTAGTTTCACAATCATTGTAGTAACCCCTTTTGTTCTATTAACTATTGTTATTGTTGTAGTAATATGAGCACAACCCTCTGTCAGCTAAATTACGAGATACTTGATGGTGGCGACATCTGCCACATACCAGTAGATTACTCTAGATGATTGTAGGCAAGATTATGAAGATAACCAGTTGAATATGTGCAGATAAATATGTGCGATATCTTAATATATATATATCGATATCTTAATATATATATTATAAGTGAAACCTATCAGTTAAGAAAATAAATTGTAGATTGTCGTTATTTGAAAAGAACTATGTTTAATTATCGGGTTATTAAACACGCCTCAAAAACGTAAAAATGTTATTATGAAAAAATTTAATTTTTTACTAATTGTATATATTATGTTGTGCAAACAAAAATCAGATATTTTTATATAAAACATCTGTAATACAAAACATTATAATAATACGCTCAAAACTTATTGTTACGAATTTGATATTTCTAGATTTAAGTTTATTTAAATTAATTTCCGTTAATTTAAACTTTCAAATTGTAACGATAGAATTGCGTCATCATCTATTAATTTTCTGGTACTTTCCCAAACTTCTTTTGTTTTTTTTTTGCTTATTTTCATATCGAAATGTTGGTTTCTCTCTCTCTCTCTCAAAGTAAATCAAGCCAATGTTATTCTCATTGCCTATTGTTATTGTTGTTGTAGTAATGTGAGCATGACTAGATGTATATAGAACAATGATTCTTAAACTAAGGATCGCGACCCCCAAAGGCGTGGTGAAAAAAATTATGAGGGTTCGCCAGAAACAGGATTTTTTATCTTGATTTTATAAACGCAAAAAGCTTTTCCTCCTTTTGAAATATTTTTTTTTTTCGAATTTATTATGTATTTAAAATTGTATTTGTTATATTTCTATGTGGTGAAAGGCTAAAGCAAAGACAATAGAAATATATAAAGATGTTGCTCAAAATCGGTCTTTCAATGAACGCATTATTATAAGAACACTTCATCTTCGGTTGAACAGGGAGCAAACAAAACAAAAATTTGGAGTTTCCCTACCTACGATTCGAAGCGATGCAGGAAAAATAAAATTGTGTTTGGATTGCAATTTTATCAAGACGATTATAATTGATCATTTGGAATCTTTGGAAGAACAATTCAAGAAATATTTTCAGCCGGATATTAACAGTAATTTTGTTTGGGTGCAAAAACCATTCAATGAATAATTTCAAAACATCACACATCTTCCATTAAAAACTCAAGAAGAATTCGCGGAACTTCGAGGGATACAAATTTAAAGCTAGAATTTGCTCAAACAAAGTTAAATTCTTTTTGGATCAAGGTTAAAGGCGAATTTCCAATACTCTCCGACTTAGCGATCAAAATGCTACTGCCATTTGCTACCACATACTTGTGCGAATCACCGTTTTTAACGTTTGTTGTAATTAAATCAAAAAATCGTTCTTGCCTTACTAATGTTGAAACAGTCCTGAGACATGCGCTATCTAAAATAATACCGAGATTGGATCGACTGTGTAAATTAATGCAAGCACACCCATCTCATTAATTATATACTTTTTTGTTTTTCCTTCTGAATTTTGAATTAATTTTAATTTTTACATGGACATACCACATACTTGTGCGAATCACCGTTTTTAACGTTTGTTGTAATTAAATAAAAAAATCGTTCTTGCCTTACTAATGTTGAAACAGTCCTGAGACATGCGCTATCTAAAATAATCCCGAGATTGGATCGACTGTGTAAATTAATGCAAGCACACCCATCTCATTAATTATATACTTTTTTGTTTTTCCTTCTGAATTTTGAATTAATTTTAATTTTTACATGGACATACGTACACCCAGAGAAATGGTTGGTTGCAATTCGATAATTACAATGAGGAAATGACAATGAATGAAATATCTGGTACAACCAAAAGTTGAGTATACTAATAGAATCTTAGTTCAGTTATAGGACGGGCGTAAGGTAGTTGTTGCAACAAATAAATATTTATATCAACATCGACATGGTAAATGGTACACCCTCACAAAAAATCGCTTCTGTAACATATACTCCCAAACATATTTTTCTTCAAGCATATACATTTTTGGGTATTGCCCAAACATTTATATGTTTGATCTCTTCCAATATATAATATGTTTGAAAGCATATTGGTCTAAACAATATATGTTTGGGTAGTCCAAGTTCCAAGCATTTTGTATTTTTGCATCCAAATTCAATAATGTTGTCTTCCAAAAAACAATATGTTATTATGTGACCATATAATATGTTTGGAAGCATTTTGCACCCAAAAATATTATACGCTTAAAAAAAATTCTCCCAAACAATATTGTGCTCAAAATTTTATTTATTTATTTATATATTTACAATCATAATGAATTATGAAAATAAACAGGTAATATAGGTGCTAACAACATAGGTTTTCGACCTGAATGCTCAAAATTTTGTTTCTGCCCAATTGTATATTCCCCGACATCTTTCTCACTTCCACGAGATTTTTTAGTTCTTAGCACCTTTTTCTGTAATACAAACATTGTAGAAGAAATTATTCAATTTTATGATTTTTTTTATTTTAATTTTACCTTTTGCCGGACGGGGATTCGAACAGCGGGCCACACAGTTTGCAAGGATCAAAGAAGTAGCTGATCAATTGCCCAAGGAAAAATAAAATGTTCATTTTGTAATAACAAGCAACAACCACCAACTTAATTCAATATCGCTCCCTGTTAAATAGCGCTCCAAGCTACTAAACACATATATGTTTATAGGCTATTTCAAAATTAATATATGTTTGCATCCAAGCATATTATATTTACAAACATTTTATGTCCCAAACATAATATGTTCTAACATATTAACATATATGTCCCAAACATGTTATGCTAGTTTATGAACATTATATGCTTGCATTTAAAAATAGTGTGTTTAAAAATTTGTGTTCCAAACATATAATGTTTATAGCCAAACATATGAAAAACAGTATTTTTCATCCGTGCACGCTCACAAAAAATCGCTTCTGTAACATATACTCCCAAACATATTTTGCTTCAAGCATATACATTTTTGGCTATTGCCCAAACATTTATATGTTTGATCTCTTCCAATATATAATATGTTTGAAAGCATATTGGTCTAAAAAATATATGTTTGGGTAGTCAATTTCCAAACATTTTGTATTTTTGCATCCAAATTCAATAATGTTGTCTTTCAAAAAACAATATGTTATTATGTGAACATATAATATGTTTGGAAGCATTTTGCACCCAAAAATATTATATGCTTAAAAAAATTCTCCCAAACAATATTGTGCTCAAAATTTTATTTATTTATTTATATATTTACAATCATAATGAATTATGAAAATAAACAGGTAATATAGGTGCTAGCAACATAGGTTTTCGACCTGAATGCTCAAAATTTTGTTTCTGCCTAATTGTATATTCCCCCACATCTTTCTCACTTCCACGAGACTTTTTAGTTCTTAGCACCTTTTTCTGTAATACAAACATTGTAGAAGAAATTATTCAATTGTATGATTTTTTTTATTTTAATTTTACCTTTTGCCGGACGGGGATTCGAACAGCGGACCACACAGTTTGTAAGGATCAAAGAAGTAGCTGATCAATTGCCCAAGGAAAAATAAAATGTTAATTTTGTAATAACAAGCAACAACCACCAACTTAATTCAATATCGCTCCCTGTTAAATAGCGCTCCAAGCTACTAAACACATATATGTTTATAGGCTATTTCTAAATTAATATATGTTTGCATCCAAGCATATTATATTTAAAAACATTTTATGTCCCAAACATAATATGTTCTAACATATTAACATATATGTCCCAAACATGTTATGCTAGTTTATGAACATTATATGCTTGCACTCAAAAATATTGTGTTTAAAAATTTGTTTTCCAATCATATAATGTTTATAGCCAAACATATGAAAAACAGTCTTTTTCATCCGTGTAGTGCGAACGTAGTATAATGCGCCTTGCATATAAGTTTATCCGGACGACAGAGGTCGTGTCGAACATATTCCATATATTGGCCACATTATAAGTTAAGTCCGAAGGCATAATCGATACTGATGAATGTTTATGGGATCGATAATACATTTACCGATTATTTAGTCATCAACGATTGTCGTATCATTGTAAGATTCTTTACAAACACAGACATTCCGTCCGGAAAAACTTATAGTCTGTAAAGGCCTTAACCAATAGCTAACAACATCAAAGTGTGAACGAATTATAAAGTGAACTAGTGAAACTTTTAAGGTTATTAAACAATTGTAGATTATAGTTATTGAATTAACTATAATCTACATTAAAAATGTCTGAATTATAAAAACGTAACAATTGGTGTCAGATGTGAACTAAACACTGGTAGAAAAAAGGCGGTACGTGGCCATTACCGTTTGGTATTAATAGATTGATTCACGTTAACTTTCAATTTTGATACCACTTTATATCAAATCATTTACATCCGGTATTATTATGGTATTAATTATCACATCCCCATAACATATGATATGTCGCCGTTGCTAAAAACTAATTGGTCGCCTTGGTAGTTTAATTTCTTCACATAAAGTAAGTAGGCGAGTAAATTACAATATTTCTTGGAAAACGTGAAGACCAAAAACTAAATTTGTGAAGCATTGGTAAGTTTAGCATTATTAATTTTTGTTAATTCGGCATTCTTCTCTCATTAGATGCGTAAGAGACATACAAAAGCTTTCCAAATCTCACAGCAAACAACTTGAGGCATGCAGTGCTTGCGAGTGGAAATATAATTTAAAGAATAACTTTTAGAAAATATTAAGATGAAAAAATGAGTCATTCCAGTCATTCCACTCAATTGCGCAGTCAAGTGACTCAATTTCTTTTTGGAAAACGAGAATAACCGTACAAATCAGTCAATTTGCATTACAAAAAAGGTGTGGATGTGTAGAATTTTGTAAGCTTTTACAATATTTGGCGTTTCATCAAGAACACAAAGGAAAGAAAACAAATTAAAGCCAAATTAAAAAATCACTCAATTGCAGACGTAAAAGAGCCCTCTACGGTGTGCAGAAAAACTACAGCGCTGTGAATTCACTTGAGATGTCTATTAGAGATGTGCACGTGACACGAAATTGTCGTGACTCACGAAAATTTTCGTGACTCACGCGTGAGTCGTGAGTCACGCTGGCGGCAACGGCGTGAGTGTGCGTGATTAACCAACCAAATGTCGTGCGTGAGCGTGAGTCACGAAAATAATATCTTCGTGAGTGTGCGTGAGTACGAATTTCGGAAAAAACACGCTCACGAAAATAATCCCACTGACGAACATAAAATTCTTACGATTTGAATTCATTTATAATTTTAGTGACATCCTAGGTGGTAAGATTTTTATAACGCAAATGATTTTAACCATACTCATGTTTTCAGTCAGGTTCTAAAAGTAAATCACTCATAAAATTATTCGTGAGTCACGAGGTTTTTCGTGAGTCACGACATTTTTCGTGAGTCACGATATTTTTCGCGAGCGTGCGTGAGCGTGAGTCCTACCAAAAAATATCGTGCGTGAGTGTGCGTGAATAAGATTTCTCCGTCGTGAGTGTGCGTGAGCGTGAGCAATATATTACTCACGTGCACACCTCTAATGTATATACCTTCCTTGGTCTATGTTAATACCGCACTGTTTATACATCAATACCTTTATGGTAAAAATATTAATACAGCTTTGGTATTATTTTCAATACCATATTAGTATTTTCATAATACCATATGGTACTTTCATGTTTCGCGTACCGCTTGTACCGTTCGGTAGTGATATTGTACCATACGGATTTGGCTAACTATCAATAACGTACGGTATTGATTGGAGCCCGTATGGTAATATTTTTTCTATGGGCGAAGGAAAAAATCTACAATGATGTTTAACGGTCTTCGAGTGGAAGACATGAAGAGGGAATTGAGCAAGATGGAACTGCCGATTACAGGAAATAAAACCCTATTACAAAAGCGACTACTGGAAGAGTTCGAGCGGCGCAATATTGATATCGATACACACGAGTTTGATTAGAAGAGAATTCTAGAAAATTGCTGGAATTAAAATTGAAGAGAATTCTAGAAATTTTTTGGAAGAAAAGTTTGACGAAACATCAAGAAAGATAAAGGAAAATTCTAGAGTTCAATGAAAAACTGCAACAAACTTCTGATGGCATGGAGAAACGCGTGGACCATATTGAAAGCCAAATTGTGGAATTGGAAAGAAAATTCTTTCTGTGGATGAGAAATTTGTGGTTCACCATGAGATATTTCTACGGCTAGAAAAAAATGTCAGAGCTGGAAATTAAAGGTAGTCCAGTGCGCGTTATCGAGGGCTCAAAAATCATCTTCATTTGATGTTTCCAATTCACGACGGTGGCCTCCAGAAACTAGTGGAATAACAACGAGCAATTTAACTTCTGTGGCCATTGAAGGGTAATGCATACGATGTAATACAAAGTATTCCCGCTTCTTCCATAATGAATAATAACTATAATGAAGTAATAGCGGCGCAACAATGCAAATACGGTGCAGATTTCGGAAGATTAAAAGCAAACTACATACTTAAAATATTCAAGACATCATATATGGACTCCACACAGACAATTTTTTTCTATATCCTGATATATTTAGGATTTTATGAAGCATTTTCACTTACTTATGTCTTGATTCTGAGGTCATGTCGAAACTTCTGCCAGACTATGACAACTCTTGAGAGAAAAACTTTTTTCACTCAATTAATTTTCTTTATTCCCAATTTTTCAGCCAAAATTGCATGTGTTGTTGTATTTCAAGAATCGCTCGTGTTCAAATCCCCAATTTTGTTACGTGTTTGACTGAATATTTTCATACAAAAATATGATGAATGCTTTGACAACAAACAGCTTGGAATGAGACAGATTTTGAATTTTGATCTTTAAAAATAGCACCTTCGATAATAAAACTACTAATGTTAGTTTTATTTTCAGCTGAGAACATCCAACTGTCAAAACATGTCTTGTTACTATTGGTTACATTTTACATTCCACAGGTTACTATTGTCAAAAAAAAAAAATATGATTACTATTTGTAACTAACATTAAAATGTAACAAAACAAATTGAAAATATTTAATATCTTTTGTTTACTAACATTAAATTTGTAAATAAAACGGACATCTGGATGTACTTCAATTTTGTTGTTTTTATTTTTTTTTTTAATACTGCAACAATTCTCATGTTCCAATTCGTTGTTTTTGAAATTTGGTACAATTTTAGCCCAAAAAGTACACAGAAAAAAATATCACCAAAATATTTCCAATTAAAAAGTTAATTGAAGTTGAAAATGTTTTCAATTAATAAATTAATTGATACAATTAACTTTTTAATCAAATTCAGAAGACTAATTCATTAAAAACAATGCTGATTTTTTTTTTTAATTTTTAATTAAAAATGTATTTCAAACAATCATTTGTTAATCCAAATAAAAACTCTAAGCCAATTCAGAAAGTAATTAAAAATAGTTACCTTTTTTAATTAATAAATTAATTGAGTTTTGCAATCAACATCAATTAAATTTTTAATTGAATCAATTAAAAAATTAATTGAAATTTGCTGAAAAAATCAATTAATTTTTTAATCAAGAATTTTTTCTATGCCCAATTAAAACTGTGATTGATACTATCATTTTCGTGATTGAAGACATTTCAATTAAAAAATTAATTGGATCAATTAATTTCGTGATTGAATCAGAAAAAAAATTTTTTGTGTGTACACTTTTTTGGTCGAAACCACGACCCTGTGTATGCAAGGCGGTTATGCGGTAGACGAAGCTATAATAGGTTCGGATTTCCTGATTGCCGCAATCTCAATACGGAAGTACCGGTTAATGTGGGATACGACAAGAATACGGTTGGCTATGACCAAACCAGAGATAATACAACCGAATGCCGAAGCAATGATATGGGTGCAAATGAATGGAGATTGTGAAGTCGCCAAGTTGTGGGTGGTTGAACCAGCGGACAGTAAGAACAACAGCATTCTAATAGCAAATGCCCAATTAACAACGAATAAAGGACTCATGCCAGTTCGGTTCTTGAAATTGTCTGAGCACATAGGAAAATTTTCTGATATTCTGATAAATTGTCTGATACTCCTGCCGAAGCAATATTCAATTTGGAAAGCAACTCATCTAAGACATATGGAGCATCGAGGAAACATCTAGAAGGGTAGGTTAGGTTAAAGTGGCAGCCCGATTAAGTTTCAGGCTCACATAGACTATTCAGTCCATTGTGATACCACATTAACTAAAAGTACCTATTACATATGGGCACTTATAGCTTTAACCGCTGAATCTTTTCGATTAGTTTCTTCTGTTGAACCAACCAGATTGTTCCAAAAACATTAGCAGACTGCTTAAGTTAACGTTTTCCAGGTCCGCCAGTAATCTAAAACTATATGCCCCTAAAATTTGCTTACCCTTTACACAAAATGCAGGACACTCACACAAGAAGTGTTCAATTGATTCTTTTCCGCATCATTATACTTCGAGCCAAAAGTTTTTGCAAAATCGCCTATCAGACAGCGACCAGTTATAGCAGATATCAGGAGTGATATCTGACGTCTTGATAACACTAGCATATCTAGTGTGCGGTTTAAATGAGGCCATATTTGCTTGGTGTCGTTACAACCCTTGCAATTCTCCCATCGAACATTTGCCATCATAACAGCCTTCTCACGCAGTAAGAGCTTGCAGGTAGCCAGAGGCATACCAACGGATTCTAGTTCCCCTGTAAGATAGTCCCTAGCCTTGCTAACTCATCCGCTTCGCAATGTTCCTATGGACAGGCACCCATATTAGGTGAATGTTGTGCTGCTCAGCCATCTCATTGAGAGATTTTCGGCAGTCGATGACCGTTTTCGGGTTAAGGAACACAGAATCCAAGGATTTTATTGCAGGTTGAATGTCTGAGTATATATTAATGCCAACATCTTTTGGAACATTACTTTTCAGCCAATTCGACACCTCTCTTACTGCTAATATTTCAGCCTGAAAAATACTACAGTGATTAGGTAATCTTTTCGCTATTCGAAGTTCCAGATCTTTAGAATATACCTCGAAACCCACTTGTCCAACCAATTTGGAGTCCTCAGTGTAGAAATCTATTTATCGTTTATTCCCAGAGGCCTGTGTGCACCATGCCTCACTGTTGGAAAGTAGAGTTTAAAATTTTTTGTCGAAAAAATGTAATCTACTACGTTAGGCACATCTGGCATTGTTTTGAGGACCGAACTTTGGCCGTACCTTTTTTTCTACCATAGCGATAGCTCGCGCAACCGTTGTTGCAGCTGACTGTTTGGTCAAAATGTCTAAAGGCTATACATGCAGCATGAGATTAAGGGAATTTGTACCTGTCTTACTGAATGTCTAAAATTGTGGGCTGCTGAAGTGCCGATCACCAGACTACAACACCATATAGCATTATAGGTCTAACTACTGCCGTGTATAGCCAATGCACAATTTTCGGTTTTATTCCCCACTTTTTTCCTATTGCCTTTTTGCACGAGTACAAAGCTGCCGTAACTTTTCTCGCCCTTTCTTCAATATTAATTATTGCACACTCACCAAAGGGAATTTAAATACCCCCTAAGGATATGGGCCTAACCGTGGAAGTTTTGCGATCTTTGTAGTACATGACTAATTCTGTCTTGGCAGGATTTACTCTTTCGCCCATTTCTCAGTCATCCGGAGGGCTCTCTGTATAACATCTCTGATTGTGGATGGGAATTTCCCCTGACTGCTAGAGCCACATCGTCTGCGTATGCCACCACTTTAACCTTTCTTTTTTTAGGGAAACCAGAAGGTTGTTTATAGCAACATTCAGAAGAAGAGGTGATAGAACTCCTCCTTGGGGAGTGCCTCTGTTCACATACCTTTGAATGTTTGCTTGTCCTAGTGTGGCTGAAATTCGTCTCCTCAATAGCAGTTCGTCTAGCAGCCTAAGTATACCTGGACCAACATTCAGAGTTGCCAGTCCATTTAATATCGAGCTCGGATAGACGTTAGTGAATGCCCGCTCGATTTATAGAAACGCCATGATTGTGTATTCATTGACAGATAGTGAACTTTCAATAAAGCTGACTAGTTCATGCAAAGCGGTCTCAGTAGATCTGTCCTTCGAATATGCATGCTGTCGTTTCGAGAGCAAACTTGAATCGATGCTAGTTCTAAGATAAATGTCAAGTATCCTCTCCAGAGTTTTAAGTAGGAATGAGGATAAGCTGATTGGTCGGAAATCCTTCGCACTCGAGTGAGAGGCTTTTCCCGTTTTAGGTATGAAAACGACTTTTATTTCCCTCCACTTTTCTGGAATATATGCTAAGTTTATACATCCTTTATATATCACTGTCAGACAGGGGATAATTCTTTCAGTCACTGATTGTACCTCCGCCGGAGTAATTCCCTCAGGTCCGTGGGATTTGAATGACCCAAAGCTATTTAACGCCCATTTTATTCTAGATTCCGATACAATTTACTCGATAGGAAATGACCGCTGAGCCACTGTGGCACCGCAGGAACATGTTTCAACCGTCTGATTTCCAAGAAAATGTGTGCCCACTAGTAACTCCAGCGTCTCCTCACTGGACGTTGTCCAATTGCCCTCCAATGTTTTAATGAAACCTGAGTTAGTGAATGCTAATACCTTCCGTAGTCTGGAAGTCTAGGGCATGCAGCTTTCAGTTAGATGTTGAAGGCCTTAGAAATACGCTCCACTGCGTGTTCGATATCTTGCACAGTGTTCATATTTGTTTCTGGTATTTCCGGAATCATCATATCGAACGATTCCCTATACGTATTCCAATCAGCTTTCCTAACATTTAGCGAAAATATGGTCTTTGAAGTTCGAACAGCCAATCTAAAACTGACGTAGCGATAATCTGAGAAGCTATGTTCCCTCAAAACTTGCCACTCAGATTTCTTATCATTCAGTTCCGGAGAGGCCAATGTGACGTCCAAAACCTCTTGCCTGTTTTTAGTAAAGAAGGTTGGTACATCTCCCTTATTGCAAACTACCAGGTTAGTACGCAAAATATACTCTATTAGCGACTCTCCCCTTGCATTAGTATCATTACTTCCCCAAATACTATGATGTGCATTTGCATCGCATCCCATAATGAGTTTTGTCTTTGTTTTCAGTGACCCTCAACTAAGGTCTTAACGGCACATGGAGGCATCTCCCTATCATATCCCGAAGATACCCAGTATTTGCATTTGGATATCTCTAGACTGGCTACGACAGTGTCTGCATTGCTCAATGAAGGAAGCAGAAACAAGTTTAGTTCGTTCTTAGCAATTATACATGCTCGATTTTTATCTTTACCGGTATTATGCAAAAGTTTGAAACTCCGGGTTTATTCACAGGTCTTAGTTGTATATATGTATGGTTCTTGAATAAGAACTATATCTATATCTCCTTTCATCAGGAGAACTTTTAAGGCAGCACAAGCGGCCTTACAATGGTGAAGATTTATCTGGAGGAAGCGGAGAACCATCCAAATTTGCAACCACCGTCACATCAGCCGCTTCAATTGAGTCATCAAGGGCTTCCTCTTCACAGATCTCGTTGACTCTCATAACAATCCGTGGTTCAGCTTTGGTGAGGTTTGAGCCTGTAGGAACTTCCCGCATACGATGTTCGTCAATGTCTGCAGTTTTTATGTCTCCTTCGGTTTCGCAAGATTTCTTCACTTCTGACTCTACCGAAGGCTTGTCCGTTTCGGAATCCTTTGGCTGATAGCTTTTGTATACCTTCATATGGATATCATGAAAGCCATAACTTACACGTCCTTGGGTGTGGGCTAGATGTGGCAGCGACTCAATGTTCAATATAAACACCGCATGTCGTCTTGGTCCATCCACCTCATCCAAACGACCAACATTCAAATCCACGGTTGGAAGATCTGGGTTACATTCCTTTAGTCTGTTTAGTATTGACTCAGGATCAGCATCAAAGCAGCTTTAAAGCAATCCATAGACATCTGGTCCGCAAATGCTATTAACTTATATCGTACTTGGTACCATCCAGCATCTTGCTGTCGAGGACTTGGTCCGGGAAACTTTTTTCGCACCTCTGAGTAGACACCAGACATCGCGTTCTCAATTTCCTTCCATTTTTGCTTTGGAACCATACCGTCCAATACTCCTTTATTAATGATAGCCATCACAAGGCTGTCTTTTGCAACTGAGGCAAACGATCTTTGATCCCGTTTAGAGGATGCCATTTCATCCGGTGATCGTTCCTTTTTTCCAGTTTCAATAATAGCATTTCTGCGTTCTTTGAATCTCTTTCGTGAGGGATTACCTCCTTTTGATGTCGTTACCTTAGAAAAGGTTCGACTTGCCAAAGTGTCGAGGAAAACACCTCAGCTTTCATACAAAGAAAAAATATGTTGATATCTTTATCCGTTCAAAAGTTGCAGAATTATTTCCAAAAAAAAAGCGATTTTGAACCACTGTGCGCCGGAGCCCCCGCCTTCAATTCGAAGCCACTGGAACTGCAATCCTAGCAACAGGTGAAGACAATCAGCAAGACAAACCGACTGTGGAGAAAGGAGTACCGCTAAGTTTGACATCAGCAAAAACAGCCAATGTCGGAATGGATAAAACGTTCTAAGTTGATGAATTGAAGAAACAGATGCAATCCTAAAACATCAGGTAGTGGAAACTAAACAATATTTAGCCAAGAGCAGTACTCAATGTCAAAGTCCACAAAAAAACTTTAGAAAACGCCTCAGCTAGTCAATGTCAAAATAACATAACGGATAAATAGTTTATTGGAACTTTTAAAAGAATAGTTCAGCGATAGCTCAGATAAGAAAATTGACTTAATCAAATTCTTCAAAGTTAGTAACACGCAGAGAAGAAACATGATTGCCACGATCATATTCGAAGAGCAAAATAATATGATAGGAGCTATTTTTGCGGCGACCATGTAACATTTGCACCTGCAACCATGTAGGCTCAGTGAACATACACTGAAAAAACAGTGAACCCACCAGGAAGAAAACTTTCGGTTAAGTTTAGAAAATTTTGAATATTTGTAGAAAATTTTAACTAAACAGTATTACAAACGTTGGCATCACGCCGATGTCATAAAAATAAGTAAATATTTTTCGACAAATTCAAGAAAATTTATTAGACATAACTAACTTTTTTCACTTGTTAAAGAAAATTTTATAGTTTGATGGAAAAACTCGGAGTTTAAAATTGCAAGAATGTCTTTAGTGACATACGAAGTTCATGATGGACGCATTTTTGGTAAAATTTACAAATTTAAAGAAATTCTGAACTATTTTGTGGAAGATACGAATTTAGTTAATCTTTATGCTTCATTTGAGTATATTTTTTTCCTTGGGTTTAGTTAATTTAACTAACTTACACAACAAATTATTAGAGTAAAGAAAACTTTCTCCAAACATAATAATTATATGAACTAAAATAAAGTTAAATTGGCTTTAGTGAAATAGAGAGTTCACTTTTTTTTGAGTGTAGTTCTAAGAAAAATAAAATTGTCCTCATTTAAAATGGTATTATATTGATAAAAAGAATTTTGTTTGAATCAAAAGACTCTTTATGAAAAAACTTTTTTCATCGTCAAAAAAAGGACGCCACTTGAGAAAAGAAAACACAAAATTAACTTTATTTATTTTTGTTTATTTATAACCCAGCAAAAAAAAAAAGAGCTTCCAAAAAAGTTGGATCATCTCCAATGAATTTTACATGAGCTTGTCATAGGACGGAAGTACTCCTTTTTGGATCTTTTGCATTGCTTTAGAAGTTGTACCCTGGAAGTTAATTTGAATGAAGAAATTTAAAAAGCGAAAATTTCTTTTTTCAACCAATTTCATTTTTTAACCATATTTTTTATTACACTATTATTTTCCTATTAGCTATTTTTTTTACAATTTGAAAAACTTTTTCGCTCCGACCAGGGGTTGAACCTGGGTTTGATGTCACCATAACAAAACGTCTTAGCACACTCAGCCACAAACGCCATTGAGCATAAAGCGTCGAAAGGTCAATTCAAATGTTTGTGATATGATCGTAATACGACACCAAGGAATAACATTCTAATTGCTTCTCGGGATGTTCTTTATTAGTATGAACGAAAAAATAACAAACGCAGGTTCAAATCTCACCAGAGGCAATTTTTTATCAAACATTTTTCTAAAAAATATTTTTTTTTGTTTTGCATCGTTTTTATTTTTTATTTTCGGCATATATTTTCGTAAAAATATATTTTTTCTGTGAAAAATCAACAAAAAAATTAAAAATTCTCATAAGTTCTCATAAGTTCAAAAGAACTTCCATGGAAGCGAAAAAATCAAATGGCACAGGTTCAAATCCCAGCGGGGATGAAATTTATTTTTTATTATTATTTTTTTTTACTTTTTTATTAATTTTCTATTCTTTTTTTTGTAAAATTTAATTGTCCAAAATTTGCTCCTAAAATAGCCTGATTGCGTACTTTTCAAATTTTTAGTCCACAAGGACTGCATCGGAAGTAGAAAAAAATCATTGGGGGATCCCAATATGCGCTTTAGAAGAAATGATTGTGGACTTGTCCAAAAGGACTGCATCGAAAGTTGAAAAAAAAATCGATGGGGGATTCTGGGATGGGCTTTAAAAGAAATGTTTGTGGAACAACTTCCATTTTTTTGCTGGGTAAATTAATTCATTGTTTATTTGTATTTATAATGTTGTGCAAGCAAACATCACATATTTTTACACACTCTATTTTGGTTCAATTTCAACAATAAATAATCATTCCATATTTACGTCGTGCCCATCAAATGTACAAACGTAGACATCATGCAAATAAAAATAAATGATACCATATAGCAAAATGCAGAATACATACAGGTACATATTTTCAATTACACTTCCCTTTTTGTGTTCACATAAAATCACATAAAAAATTAATACAAAACACAGTAATTCCGTATTCTCCGTCCATTCCAAGGAACAATCAACACACGACTGACGAGCAAAATGAAAATCGTGTGTACCCGCTCAATGTTTTTATAAAATTCTTCTCGCTGCAAAAAAGTTACAAAAATAAAAGGTCACGAAAAAATGTCTATACGTAACCTATAAAAATACTTTTTTCCCTGCAAATAGTCAAAAAATTGAATGGTCAGGTACATAACTATTTTTACAAAGACAAAAAACATGGTTTTCGCGACAATTAAATGCTCTAGATAAGCATCAAATGGATGCGGCAACCATGTCCAAACATGGTTTTTCTATGCGTGAACCTTTACCCCGGCATTTAGTATTTTATTTATTTTTCGTGTTCTATAACATATATTATATATAAAATTACATGCGATTTTCTTTTTTTTTTTTTAATTTTTTGTAATCTTTATAATATATATTAAAATGCACACCTGTATATATTTATAGTAATCTTATATACACATACGCTAAAGCTTAAGACCTTCGATGTCATAGCTTTATCCTCATTTATTCTTATAATTTATTTATAAGTATAAATATGAAATAAATAAATAACGGATAACATAGCATAAAGGCCGAAGTAAAGGTCTGCACATTATTAATTCAACCGTCGAACGGAACGCACGTGGTTTTTTAATAGCGGATAAACTCATCGTATAGGTACCTACTACGAATTTCAAGTGTGGTGGCATATTAAGCCACCCTGCAGCGAAATTCAAAGTCATCCACTGGGTTGCTAACTTCAGGGCCCAGTGGACGGGTATCGACTGGAGTTATACATTTGGGCAATGACCAAGAGTTTGGCCCAATTAGTCGACCTGTAGACGGGTCGACAGGTGGCGACACTCTGACAAGTCGAACATTTTCTAAGGTAACGACATCAAAAGGAGGTAATCCCTCACGAAAGAGATTCAAGGAACGCTGAAATGCTTTGTTTATCCTAAAGAAGTTAGGATCAGTCGACCCAAGCACGCTGTCGGCTAAACAAAGCGATTCCTTCAAATGGGCTCAAGGAATTCTTGAGACTGGAAAAAGGGAACGATCACCGGATGAGCTGCCGTCCTCCAAAAGGGATCAAAGATCGTTTGCCTCAGTTGCTAAAGACAGCCTTGTGAGGGCTATCATTAATAAAGTAGCATTGGATGGTATGGTTCCAAAGCAAAAATGGGGGGAAATTGAGAATGCTCTGTCTGTCGTCTGCTCGCAGGTGCTGGAAAAGTTTCCCGGCCCAGATTCTCGACACCAAGAGGCTGGTTGGTATCAAGGACGATTTAAGCTAGTCGCATGTGAGGGCCAGAGGTCTATAGAATGTTTTAAAGCTGCTCTGATACTAATTGGTGAAGTTTGGGAAGGAGCTGCTCTAGAGTTAGTCGAGAAGAAAGACATACCGGCTAGACCTAGAGCACATGCGTGGATACCTGCAAACCCTTCTGACCCTGAATCTATTTTAAATAGGCTGAAACGATGCAATCCAGCTCTTCCAACAGCTGATTGGAAGGTTGGCCGTTTGGATGAAGTGGATGGACCAAGACGGCATGCAGTGTTTATATTGAACACTCAGTCTTTGACACATCTAGCAAAGTCTCAGGGCCGTGTATGTTATGGCATTCATTATATCCAAATGAAGGTATATAAAAACGATCAGCTAAAGGATTCAGAAATGGACAAGCCTCTGTCTGAATCAGAAATAAGCGGATCCTCTTGCGAAGTCGAGGGAGATACCAAAGTTAAGACATGGATAGATACCGTATGCGTGAGGAGGCTTCTACTGCTCAGAACTCACCAAAGTTGAACCTATGGTTATTGCGAGAGTCACCGAGATCTCTGAAGAGGACATTCTTGATGGCTCGATTGAAGCGGCTGATGTGACGGTTGTTGAAAATCTCGATGGTCCTACGGATCCTCCAGATAAATCTTCACCATTGTAAGGCAGCATGTTTTTCAGTAAAATAGTGGCGAAGAGAGTGGTTGTGTTTTCTGTGAGGCTCCGCAAAAATATATTTTATACTTGTTTTAATAAAGCTATTGTTCTGTAAAGTGTCTGAATGTTAAATGTTGTCTATGTTCATGTTTTAATTGCGTTGAATAAACTGAGCAGCTGGCATAAAAATATAAAATAAACAAAAATAAACTTATATAGTGTTGGCAGACTAAAACAAACTAAAACCATAGCTCTGAGAAAAGTAAACAAAAAGACAAATCGATTAATAATAAGAACAAGCACCATATACATTTGCTCATAGCAGCACAGTAAATTACAACAACAATGATGGACATATGCGTCGATAAAGCAAACGTCAACAGTGAGAATGCTTTTTCCCCTCACACGTCCAAACGCACGTCTCAATCGCCACTCTCCATGAAAATAACAAAAACACCGCGGCTGTCTGACTTCGAATTATCCGAATCTATTCTTACGCTAATAGACAAGCGCCTCGAAAAACACAACGAAAAACAAAACGAATTTATTAAAACTCTGATTAAAGAGAGTGAGTCACGTTTGTTAAATGAGATTGATAAGAGAATCAGTGACTTTCGGTGTGAACTCAATAACATGAAAGAGCGCGTTGAGAAAGTTGAGAAAGTTGAAACACTAGCCGACAAAATCTGTGATATTCAAAAAGATGTTTCGGAACTAAAATCGCGAGATTTTTCAAATTTCCAAAATGAAAGTATGATCAAAATGAAAGTATGAGCTTACAAAACACCGTTGCTAAATGAAAATTTGACAACAAACAACTACAAAATTCTGCAGAATGCACTAAAGCTCAAAAAACAGAAAAAAGTGGAATCGGCGTATTCCTTTCGTGGGCTTGTATATGTGAAACGTCGTAGGTCGGATGCGCCTAGCTTAGTCGAGAGCGTGGATCATCTATCATACCTTTTTCGTGATACCAATCATCCAGAGGATACCCCTTACAACCACATGCCAACTAACAATGATGCACAATTATTTTAATTTTTTTATAACACAAAATATTTTTATTAAACTTTCTTTCTATATTTTTGCCTTGCCTTTACATCTCAATCATTATTTAAGAATAAACTCTATTATTATTGTTTTTATTATTATGAATATTATTGTTATTATTATTGTTAAACAAAATTTCAAACATGTTAACGAATGTATCCAAAGCTCGATATTTGAAATACAGCCTTTTTCATCATCTTCGCAAGCATTGCTAAATTTAATAATTTATGTTAAATAGTAATAATACCCAGGGGTCTAAAGACGGTCTGCAACGTATGCTTAAAATAATGGCAAAACAGCAAAATGGTTTACGTATTGCCCATATCAACGCACAAAGCTTAAACAAAATGGAAGCATTCGGGTATGTTTTCTGTAACTCTGGCTTGGATATTGTTTGTGTATCTGAAACTTGGTTTCATCCTTCCGTACATGATAATATATGTGGTGTTCACGGATATAAACTTTTAAGAGCTGACCGGCATACACATGGTGGCGGTGTCGCTATATATATTAGAAATGAACTCAACTGCATAGTCAAACAACGATCCGATGCTCACTCAAAGACGGTATTTATTTTTGCTGAACTCTTTATACAAAATACACCAAAAATTCTTCTCGGCTGTGTATATAGGCCAAATAATAATATCGATTTCGAGCCTGTTAAACAAATAATAGAAACACTGTCTCTCAACTACAATGATATTATAATTGTTGGCGACTTAAATAGTAACCTCATAGTTGACACTAAACTTTCAGATTGTATGCAAACTCTTGGCTTACTTCCCATCAATTGCAACTTGCCAACCCACTATACATCTTCTAGTTCAAGCCTAATTGACCTTGTCTTCACTAATAAAAGATCCAAAATCCTTCTCTATGATCAGCTTTTGGCACCCGGGTTTTCAAGACACGATCTACTGTTTGTTACATATGATGTACGGTACATCTCCAAAACTTCGACATATACTTATCGAGACTTTAAAAGTTTGAACACTGATCAATTAAACAATCTAATTGAGGATGTTAATTGGGAGATTATATACATATTGAATAGTGTTGATGACCAGATGCATTTTTTAAATAACAACATTTATTCTATTTTTGATCAATGTGTACCCTTAAGATCTAAACAAGTCAACTATCAACATCAACCTTGGTTCAACAATCAGATTAAATTCCTAATAGATAAAAGAGATCTCTTGTACCGTAGGTGGCAACGCTTCAAAACCCAAGCGTTATATGAACTTTTCAAAACTGCCAGACGGGATGTTGTTAAACATATCAATTCCGCTAAATATGCTTACTACGGGCGGAAGTTTAAATCTAAACTGGATAGTAAATCTAAGTGGAAAGCCATTCGTGAAATTGGCATTGGAGCGAAAGTGTCGACGACAAATAGTGTGGATGTGGATAAATTAAACGAAGATTTCACAAGGATAAATAAAACAATGAGTACTTCCAACGTGTATTCCAAACTCCATTCTGTTCCCATAGAAAACACTTTCTCATTTCGATGCGTTGATGACACTGAAGTCTTGGAGAGTTTTTTTTTTTCAATAAAATCGAACGCTGTTGGAGCTGATGAATTGAGTCCAGTATTCTTCAAATTAATATTACCGAAATTGCTACCATTCATTGCATTTTTTATAAATACGATACTCACAAAGTCCGTTTTTCCTCAGAAATGGAAATTATCAAAGATAATTCCGATACCCAAATCTGGTACTGGCTATCGCCCGATTGCTATATTACCGTTCCTTTCGAAAGTTGTTGAGCGTCTGTTAAATCTCCAGATATCTTCTTATCTTACTCAGAACGAATTGCTATCTATCAAACAATCTGGGTTTAGAAAGAAACGGAACTGTATCACAACGCTTATTGATGTTGTAGAGGAAATCAGAGCAAAACAAGATGATAACATGGTTTCTTTTCTTGTGCTATTAAACCACAGCAAGGCGTTTGATACGGTTGACCACGGAATCCTGCTCTCGAAACTTGAAAAGCTTTTTAATTTCTCTGACTCCGCGTGTGGTCTTGTATCATCTTATCTCTCAAACCGCTCTCAATGTGTTGTTATTAACAACGATCAATCTGATCCATTGCGTGTTTCTTGTGGTGTCCCCCAAGGATCAATATTGGGACCCTTACTTTTTACCCTCTATATAAACGATCTACCTGATGTGCTTGAGACATGTAATATGCAAATGTATGCTGATGACGTGCAAATATACAGTAGTGCCAGAGTAGACCAAATCCAACTTTGCGTTAATAATATTAATAGCGATTTGAGAAAGATCAGCGAATGGGCAAGCAATAACAGCTTAAGCATTAACCCATGTAAATCGAAATTCATTGCCATATGTGGAACCCGAAATATTAGCATGGAAACTATAAACTTAACTATTTCTGGTGCGGTAATACAACAAGTGGAAGCAGCATGTAACTTGGGAGTAACATTCAATTCGAAGTTAACATGGACCAATCACATAAATAAAGTTTCTGGAAAAGTATATGGTATGTTGAGAAGCTTGTGGGCCGTACGTACTTCCACTCCTTTAAGTATTCGTATGCTTCTAGCAAAGACGTATTTGGTCCCCCTCTACTCTATGGATGTGAAGTTTTTGCAAATTGTAATTCTAATGACTCGCGAACGCTTACCGTAGCTTTTAATAACATTGCCCGTTATGTTTTTGACAAAACAAGGAGAGAGAATTTCTGCACTATCACGCCAAATTTATAATGTTTCCTTCACTAACCTCCTTAAAATTAAATGTCTTACATTAATCCACAAGGTCATATCAACGACCGTATGCAGTTCGCTCGATCCAGCAGAGGAAAAACAAGCATTCTTCCCAGATTTAAAAGAGCACTTTCTGAAAAGCAGTATTCCGTTCACGTCATACGTCTTTGGAATTCCCTACCCAACCGAACACAAACTTTAAGCAATGCATCTGTATTTAAAAAAGAGTTTTATAGATTGTATTCCTGATTTTTTTTTTTTATTATTTGAATGATTGATTGCTACTCTACATTTTGTCCCTTTCATTTCATTTCATTTGTTTTGTTTTTTGCTGTACTGCTTAAAAAAATCATTTTTAATCATTTACTTTAAACATTATTATCTGTTGCAAAGATTATTAATGCATAATTATAAGTACTAGTATAGTCATTTATAAGATTTGAAATCTTGTTATACTAGATATGGAATTTAATAATAAACAACAACATTAAACAACAACATGTGCTGCCTTAAAAGTTCTCCTGATGAAAGGGGACATAGACAAGAACCATAGTTTATAGAAACCAAATATGTGAATTAAGTACCCCGGGGTTCAAACTATTGCAGTATACTGGTAATGATGTAAATCGAGCATGTGTAATTGCTAAAAACGAGCTTAACTTGATTCTGCTTCCTTCAATGTGCAATGCAGACACTGTCGTTGCCAATTTAGAAATAGCCAAATGCAAATATTGGGTATCTTCGGTCTACATGGGACATGACAGGGAGATGCCTCCATGTGCCGTTAAGACCTTAGTTGAAGAGTCAATGAAAACAAAGACGAATGGGATGCGATGCGAATGCGCATCATAGTATATGGGGAAGTAGTGATACTAATGCAAGGGGAGAGTCGCTAATAGAGTTTATTTTGCGTACTAATCTGGTAGTTTGCAACAAGGGAGATGTCACAACCTTTGTCACCAAAAACAGGCAAGAGGTTTTGGACATCACCTTGGCCTCGCAAGAACTGAATAAAATGATATCTGAGTGGCAGGTTTTAAGTGAACACATCTTCTCATATCATCGCTACATCAGTTTCAAATTTGATGTTCATACCACCAAGACCATATTTCCGCCAAATGTTAGGAAAGCTGACTGGAATAGGTATAGGGAATCGTTCAATATGATGATACCGGAAATAACAGAGATAAATATGAGAAATATATAAAATATCGAACACGCAGTGGAGCGGATTACTAAGGTCCTCAACATCTCACTGAAAGCTGCATGCCCTAGAGGGAAGCCAAGGGGGAAAAATCGACCACCATGGTGGTCTACGGAATTAAGTAATATGAGGAAACCCTGCAGGAAGCTCTTTAACAAGGCAAAGTCCACTAGAGCCACTGAGGATTGGGACGCTTACAAGAAGAATCTGAGAGGATACAAGCGAGGACTGAGAAATGCTCAGCATAACTCTTGGAATGATTACTGCAGCAGTATTGAGAATACGTCCGAGGCTTACAGACTACGGAAGGTTCTATCATCCACCAACTCCGCTCTAGGTTTCATTAAAACATCGGAGGACAATTGGACAACGTCCAGTGAGGAGACGATGGAGGTACTATTGGACACACATTTTTCTGGAAATCAGACCGTTGAACCAGGTTCTGGCGGTGCCACAGTGGCTCAGCGGTCGTTTCCTATCGAGGAAATTGTATCGGAATCTAGAATAAGATGGGCGTTAAATAGGTTTGGACCATTCAAATCCCCAGGACCTGATGGAATTACTCCGGCGGAGTTACAAGCAGTGACTGACAAATTTATCCCCTGGTTGTCGGCGATATATAAAGGATGTATCAACTTATCATATATCCCAGGAAAGTGGAGAGAAACAAAAGTCGTTTTCATACCTAAAGCGGGAAAAGCCTCTCACTCGAGGGCGAAGGATTTCCGACCGATCAGCTTATCCTCATTCCTACTAAGACTCTGGAGAGGATGATAGATATTTATCTTAGAACTAGCATCGATTCAAGTTTGTTCTCGAAACGACATCCGAGCTCGATATTAAATGGACTGACAACTCTGAATGTTGATCCATGTATACTTAGACCGTTAGACGAACTTCTAATGAAGAGACGTATTTCAGCCACACAAGGACAAGCAAACATAAAAACGTATGCGAACAGAGGCTCTCCCCAAGGAGGAGTTCTATCACCTCTTCTTTGGAATGTTGCTATAAATAACCTTCTGGTTACTTTAGAAAAAGAAAGGATAAAAGTGGTGACATACGCCGATGATGTGGCTCTAGCAGTCAGGGGAAAATTCTCATCCACAATCAGAGATATTATTCAGAGAGCCCTCCGGATGACTGAGAAATGGGCGAAAGACAATGGTCTTGGGGTAAATCCTGCAAAGACAGAAATAGTCATGTACTACAAAGATCGCAAAACTCCCACGGTTAGGCCCATTTCCTTAGGGGGTATTGAAATTCCCTTTGGTGAGTGTGCAAAATACCTTGGCGTTATTTTGGACAGGAAGCTGAACTTTAAGCTTAATATTGAAGAAAGGGCGAGAAAAGCAACGGTAGCTTTGTACTCGTGCATAAAGGCAATAGGAAAAAAGTGGGTACTAAAACCAAAAATTGTGCATTGGATATACACGGCAGTGGTTAGACCTATAATGCTATATGGTGTTGTAGTCTGGTGGCCGGCACTTCACCAGCCGACAAGCTTAGACAAAGTTCAGCGTATGGCGTGCTTGTGTATCTCAGGCGCATTCAGCAAGACAGGAACAAATTGCCTTAATGTCATGCTGCATCTATTGCCTTTAGACATTTTGGCCAAACAGTCAGTTGCAAAAACGGCTCTGCGGTTGCGCGAGCTATCGCTGTGGTCGGAAAAAAGTTACGGTCACAGTTCGGTCCTCAAAATAATGCCAGATGTGTCTAACGTAGTGGATTACACTTTCGCGTGTCCACTTTTCGACAAAAAGTTTGAGATTCTAATCCCCAACAGTGAGGCGTGGTGCACACAGACCCCGGGGAATAAAGAATATATAGATTTCTACACTGATGGCTCCAAATTGGGTGGACAATTGGGTTTCGGAGTATATTCTAATGATCTGGAACTTCGAATAGCGAAAAGATTACCTAATCACTGTAGTGTTTTTCAGGCTGAAATATTAGCAATAAGGCAGGTGGCGAATTGGCTGAGAAGTAATGTTCCAAAAAATGTGGGCATTAATATATACTCAGACAGTCAACCTGCAATAAAATCCTTGGGCTCTGTGTTCCTCAACTCGAAAACGGCCAGCGACTGCCGCAAATCTCTCAATGAGATGGCTGAGCAGTACAATGTTCACCTAATATGGGTGCCTGGCCATAGGAACATACCGGGGAACTGCGAAGCGGATTAGTTGGCAAGGCTAGGGACTACCTTACATAAAGGGTGATTCTTTTGAGGTTAGGATTTTCATGCATTAGTATTTGACAGATCACGTGGGATTTCAGACATGGTGTCAAAGAGAAAGATGCTCAGTATGCTTTGACATTTCATCATGAATAGACTTACGTCGAATTTTCAGTGAATGGGCCCTAGAAAAGTTGGCAGAAAATCCGCTTTTTTATCGACAAATTTTGTTCAGCGATGAGGCTCATTTCTGGTTTAATGGCTACGTAAATAAGCAAAATTGCCGCATTTGGAGTGAAGAGCAACCAGAAGCCGTTCAAGAACTGCCCATGCATCCCGAAAAATGCACTGTTTGGTGTGGTTTGTACGCTGGTGGAATCATTGGACCGTATTTTTTCAAAGATGCTGTTGGACGCAACGTTACGGTGAATGGCGATCGCTATCGTTCGATGCTAACAAACTTTTTGTTGCCAAAAATGGAAGAACTGAACTTGGTTGACATGTGGTTTCAACAAGATGGCGCTACATGCCACACAGCTCGCGATTCTATGGCCATTTTGAGGGAAAACTTCGGAGAACAATTCATCTCAAGAAATGGACCGGTAAGTTGGCCACCAAGATCATGCGATTTGACGCCTTTAGACTATTTTTTGTGGGGCTACGTCAAGTCTAAAGTCTACAGAAATAAGCCAGCAACTATTCCAGCTTTGGAAGACAACATTTCCGAAGAAATTCGGGCTATTCCGGCCGAAATGCTCGAAAAAGTTGCCCAAAATTGGACTTTCCGAATGGACCACCTAAGACGCAGCCGCGGTCAACATTTAAATGAAATTATCTTCAAAAAGTAAATGTCATGGACCAATCTAACGTTTCAAATAAAGAACCGATGAGATTTTGCAAATTTTATGCGTTTTTTTTTAAAAAAAAGTTATCAAGCTCTTAACAAATCACCCTTTATTACAGGGGAACTAGAATCTGTTGGTATGCCCCTGGCTACCTGCAAGCTCATGCTGCGTGAGAAGGCTGTTATGATGGCAAATGTTCGATGGGAGAATTGCAAGGGTTGTAACGACACCAAGCAAATATGGCCCCATTTAAACTTAAACCGCACACTAGATATGCTAGTGTTCTTGAGACGTCAGATATCACTCCTGATATCGGCTATAACGGGTCGCTGCCTGATAGGCGATTTTGCAAAAACTATAGGCGCGAAGTATAATGACTATTGTATGAGCTGTCATGATGCGGAGGAAAAGGAATCAATTGAACACCTCTTGTGTGAGTGTCCTGCATTTTGTGTAAAGCGCAAGCAACTTTTAGGAGCATATAGCTTCAGATTACTGGCGGATCTGGAAAACGTTAACTTAAGCAGTCTGCTAATGTTTTTGGAACAATCTGGTTGGTTCTACAAAGAAAAATAAGCAAGAAGGTTCAGCGGTTAAAACTAGAAGTGCCCATATGTAATACGTACTTTTAGTTAATGTGGTATCACAATGGACTGAATAGTCTAAGTTAGCCTGAATCTTAATCGGGCTGCCACTTTAACCTAACCTAACCTAAAGGTCTGCACAAGTATGCTTGAAAGCGGTTTCAAATGGCTTGGATTTTTATAGAACATGCGGAACATCAGCGCTTCGCTAAACAAACCGAACAAATACATCGTTCGACGGCAGCATAGCTTGAAAACACAAGCACAACAAAAGAAACAACAACAATCGAAACCAAACCAAGCATAACAAATATCAAATCCATGTTGCATAGAACATGTTGCTACTTGGGTTATAAATGTTTTGCGAGGGTTATGCATGTTCTACAGAACCTCAAGCAGCACAGCACAGTGGTGTGATTTAATTTTGAGAAAAAAATATAGAAGCCTTAAGCAGCAATCTAGGATCAATAAAATTAAAATTAGGATTCAGATCTTTCATTTCATTTTCGCGGTATATTAATAATGCTATTCACGTACAAATAAATGCCAGTTTGAAAATCCAAATTATAGCGTATACCTCAAAGTAAAAATGTTTTCTTAATTCCGAAAAAACTTTAAACCAAACATGCTAAATCTTCAAAATAAGTCATAGCCTATATTTGAAGCTTTTTTTTCTCAAATCGAAAGATTCAATATATCAGTTATTTTAAGGACGATTTCTTTAAATCAAAAATATGTTTTTTTATTTAAAGGAAAAGTTTCTTTAGTTCAAAGACATGCGAGATTAATTTAATGAAAAATGATATGATGATTACAAACTTTATTTTAATTAAAGTGTCATTATTTTAAATAAATTTGTCCTTAATATTTTTTAAATTGCGCATCCTAAAATTTAAGTTGCATAATCTTTAATATCACGTAAATATTTTTTTTCAGTGTACTTCTGAACTTTTATACCCTAAACCACATACAGTGCACTCGCGGTAACGTGAACACCGCCTAACTTGAACATTGCATAACGTGAACACGCTTTTTCTTACACCATGCCACACTAAATGAACGAGTTCCTATTCTATTTCTTCTAATGCAAATCTCAACTTTGTGCTATTTCACGGAAGTATCATAGAATATGAAATTTCATAGAATATGAAACATTTCCATCGTACCCTGCCAATAATGCAGCCATCGCGAACACTACCACTAACCTAGTCCTCGCTCCAAACACAATACACTGAAAAAAATATTGTCGTGAGGCCAAAGATTTCATGTCCTTAAAATACGAATGCAAAGTTTGCTTAGTATAGAAGACGCATTTCTCTAATATAAAGTTTTTTTCCTTGTCCAAAAGTCGATAAACTTTTCAATGAAGTCGTATTGTCCTTATAATTAAGTGATTTCATTTAAAAATGGGTATCATAACATGAAAAATTTTTTTTTTTGGGGTAAGGTCAACTTGACTTTAATAATTCAGAAAAAATCTTTAAAATTAATTAACTTGTCTTTAAATTTGTTGTCTTTTTGCATCTTGACTACAAAGCAAAAAATCGTTCAAATATAGGACACGTTTTTCAACACTTTATTTTAAAGACGTTTTTTACTTGAAACATAGCATAAATTCTACCGAAAGTCGAGTCTGAATGTGGAAAATAAAGTTGTCGTTAACTCGTTTTTAAGGGACTTTGATGGCATATGAAGAAAAACAGCTGAAAAAACGAAAAATTAAAATTTGCTTCCTAGAAGCAAGTACACAAAACCCAAATTTAAAAGAGAATTGTGTCTTAAAAGTATCCTTACTTGTATTCTCCGCTTCTTTGGCTCGGAATCAATACCAAAATTTTTAAAGTAAAGACAAAAGCTTTGGATCCGGACATGCTTTCTTTTCAGTGTACAAACGTCAACGCAAACTTTCACTTATCCACATATTCTGCCTAACCTCACAACCTCTGCTCAAAATGTCCTCCCGCAAAACGTGATTTGTTACACACAGCCGAATTTTATGCTGCCCGCGAGTGTAGCCGCTGCAAGCCCAATACCATTATTAACAAATACACATTTAAGTGCAATTGGGACGTCAGCAGATAACGGAAATACCCTAGCGCAGCAGAACATCGGCGCCACTCCGCAGTATCATGGTTCAGTATATTCCCAGTTATCTTCGGCAGAAAACAATACTGTTTCAAGAAAATTACAAGATTTACCCCAGTTTAGTGGATTACAGGAGGACTGGCCAATATTCTACACCGCCTACGTGCAATCTACAATTTGGAAAACAACCAGCGCTTGCTAAAATATTTAAAAGGAGATGCACGTGAGACTGTGAAGTGTTTTTTAATTTGTCCAGACAATGTTAACGTAGCCGTAGAACAACTTCGATGTAGGTAGGGTAGACCGGAACAATTAATACAAAAGCCAGTTACGTAGTGTGCGTGAATTGCCACAAATTTCGGAGCAAAATATAGGAAAGTTAGTGTCTTTCGCCACTAAGGTAAAAATCTCGCCGTATTCTTACAATTACAACATCAGCATCATTCAGAGGTCACAGGCGTGTTTAAAACCGTATCGGGTATCAAACAAGTTTTTGTTTTTTTTCGAAAGAAATCCAGTCACTCAAGTGCAGTTGTGAACCTACACTCTATTTTGCTGACTGCAATTAACACAACCGTTCTGCTATATTAAATACTGGCAGATCAATAAATAAACACCATAGGTTAGGTTAGGTGGCAGCCCGAGGTATCAGGCTCACTTAGACTATTCAGTCCATTGTGATATCACATTGGTGAACTTCTCTCTTATCACTGAGTGCTGCCCGATTCCATGTTAAGCTCAATGACAAGGGACCTCCTTTTTTATAGCCGAGTCCGAACGGCGTTCTACATTGTAGTGAAACCACTTAGAGAAGCTTTGAAACCCTCAGAAATGTCACCAGCATTAGGTTAGGTTAAATTTGTTTGTCAAAATTCGTTTTTATTATTCAATATAGTTCCCTCCAAGAGCGATACAACGATTATAACGACCTTCCAATTTTTTGATACCATTTTGGTAGTATTCCTTCGGTTTTGCCTCAAAATAGGCCTCAGTTTCGGCGATCACCTCTTCATTGCAGCCAAATTTTTTCCCTGCGAGCATCCTTTTGAGGTCTGAGAACAAGAAAAAGTCGCTGGGCCCAGATCTGGAGAATACGGTGGGTGGGGAAGCAATTCGAAGCCCAACTCATGAATTTTTGCCATCGTTCTCAATGACTTGTGACACGGTGCGTTGTCTTGGTGGAACAACACTTTTTTCTTCTTCATATGGGGCCGTTTTGCCGCGATTTCGACCTTCAAATGCTCCAATAACGCCATATAATAGTCACTGTTGATGGTTTTTCCCTTCTCAAGATAATCAATAAAAATTATTCCATGCGCATCCCAAAAAACAGAGGCCATTACTTTGCCAGCGGACTTTTCGAGTCTTTCCACGCTTCGGAGACGGTTCACCGGTCGCTGTCCACTCAGCCGACTGTCGATTGGGCTCAGGAGTGTAGTGATGGAGCCATGCTTCATCCATTGTCACATATCGACGGAAAAACTCGGGTGTATTATAAGTTAACAGCTACAAACACCGCTCAGAATCATCAACACGTTGTTGTTTTTGGTCAAATGTGAGTTCGCGCGGCACCCATTTTGCACAGAGCTTCCGCATATCCAAATATTGATGAATGATATGACCAACACGTTCCTTTGATATCTTTAAGGCGTCTGCTATCTCGATCAACTTCATTTTACGGTCATTCAAAATCATTTTGTGGATTTTTTTCACAATAACAAAAGTTGCTTCACAAAAGACGCTCTATCTCATAAACTAATTGACTAAAAGACGTCAAATTTTGACACGAATCATTTGAAGGTTGGTACTATATAAAAATAATATGCATTTAATACTAGCGACGCCATCTATGTGTCAGACCGGGGACTTATCAGCCAACCTGTTACTAGTGAAGTTCATAGCCAATTTTACTGTATGAAGCTATAAACAAAACGATAAACAAACTGATAGAGAATCAATTCAGCAAAACAGAAATAATTGTTCTGTTACCCAAATAAGGGACAGAACAGCGCTGCCAAGCTCGTGATATTGATCGTATGAAACAATGAATATATATGCTACAATATACGAACTGTGGGTTATTTCTAAAAATGGAAGAAACTCCCTCAGCCGCTACGGCAAGAAATAGCCTAAGCCATTTCAGAGTTTCAAAACTCAAAGAATTGGAGCAAATCAATATTGACCTCCAAGAAAGAATAAAAGCGTTGGAGAATATTTGCAGCCGATTGCACGAGGAAAATGCAGCCTTTCGATCACAGTTCGCACAAACTCAAAGAATAAATAATAATAATGGAAGTAATGAAGAAGCCACTAATGCAAATATTAGTATGGCTAATGAATCGGGAAATACCCGACAGATCATATATGGAAAGGACGAAGAGGAATTGGCAAAGGAAACCGAGTGGATCCTTCTAAAAAATATAAAAAAGATAAAAAGACAAGAAATAAGACTACAAGAATAGATGGGGGAGCTCTTAACACCCCCGATAAGCTATGGTGAGGAGACAGTAAATCCAGAACCTACATCACTCTTGCAGCCCCTTCGAAATTATATCGGATCTGAAAGAACAAGGCTTCAATATTGTGAATGCTCTTAATAAAACTCATCAGTATACGTATAGTACCTCCATATATTTATCCTAAGCTTTCATCATTCAGAGAATATATAAGATATATATGAAACAAAGCAAATTTTGAACACCATTGTCAAAATAGAAGCCATTAAACACTCAAAAGTCATTCCCCAATGTAAGAACTGCCAGGGATATAATCATACAAAGAATTACTGCTCAAAACAACCAAGGTGCGCTAAATGCGCGGGCAAACACGAAACCAAAAATTGCGAAAAACCATCTATTTTCCTCCCGAAAAGCTGCAATTGCGGTGAATAACTCCTGCGAGCTTTGTTGCTAAGGAGCTTCAAAAGTTGCGCAATCAAAATCAAAAACTCCATAAACGTTATCTAAACTCTGAAAATCTGCTCCAAAACAATAATGGAGCACAAAAAAAAAAAAAATGCACCAGTTTAACTACTTCCCAAAATGCATCGAAAACAAATCAAAACAGAACAAGTAATCTGTACTCTAACACAGTTAAAAATAATAACGCTCAACAAATAAATACACAGAAAGCTACCCACGAAAATATCCTTTCAAAAATCCTATCGAATTGTTTACCAAGAGCCTAGACAACCGTTTAAGCTTGTTAGAGGAGAATTTTTTCAATACACTTCAATAGAAGCAGACATTAAAACAAAATATGCAGTGGAACGCAAATGGAATCTTAAAATCTTATATGAAAAAATATTGATATATGTCTCATAAGCGAGACACATTTTGTTAAAGATTCATTCGTGAAAATTGAAGACTACGATATATGCACCCCATCTAAGTAACACCACAAGGAGGAAGTGCTGATATTATTATAACTTCAATTAAACACTGGCTTGAAAATACAATATCTGTAGGCGAATTTCAAGTTACAACTATAACAATTGACATAAACAAAACGCTGGTATCATTTTCATTTGTTTACAGTCCACCACGACAAAATATAAAATTTGATCAATACAAAGACATGCTAAATTCATATAAACATATATTTATTATGGGATGGGATTTCAATGCAAAGAACATACAATGGGGACTTAGATTGACCACACCAAAGGGCAGAGAACTACATCGTGCACTCACGAATACTGGATGTACAGTAAAATCAATCGGTAAGCCAGCGTACTTTTTTATTATTATTATTATTATTATTATTATTATTCATCTATGGAGTAATCCTTACAGACTAACAATGCTACACTACTATATTTACAAATGGTATCTTATTCCTAAGTATTTAATAATAGTGTAATATTTCTTTTTATAGTATATTTATCTTCTGAAAGATCAAAATATTTATAGTATTTATTAAACTCATCACATAGTCGGCGAACAGGATCGTTATTTTCAAAGTTTGTGCGAAAGTACTGAATGCGAAGCAGTTCAAAATTACGAGTAGGTCTTGACGGTTCATTGAATGAGATACTGTTAAGAAGGAACTCAGATTTAAATCTACCATTAATAACATCAACCATAAACAGATATTCAGCATAGTATGTCTACTTTTCAGTGTAGGCAATTTGACAAGTGAAAGTCTTTCCTCGTAAGATGGCATGGTTTGAGAAGTCCAGTTGTTCCGACGTAAACAAAACAATAGAAATTGCTTTTGTACAGATTCATCACGGTTGCAGTGTATTTGATACTGTGGGTCCCATATTCAAGGATCCATATTCAAGGATTGGACACACAAGTGAAGTCTTGTTGGGTCAGAAAACTCCTTACTCCAGCGTTTGACAAATCCAAGCGATCCATATGATTTATTGACAGACGTATCTGAAACTCCTGACCTGATTGTCTTTTTCATTACTAGAAAAATTCCAGAAAACAAACTGATAATTGATGAACATGATGTCAAGCGATTGTATTTATGATGCCAATGATCTTCGTGTGCTCACGCGTTGTCTCAATCGGGCATTTTCTCTTATTATATATTGTCTTTCGTCCCTTAAATTCTGTGAATACACTTATTGCTGGCTTGTATGTCTATGCCGGGTTGTGAAAATTTGTCACATAACTTTTGCATACTAAAAATTTGCACAATACGCGTAATTGATTTGATAATTTTCAATTGAAATGTTAGGAAACTAATAAGTTATTTTTTTAATATTTTTTCAGAATTTCACAATGTACACAATGCCGGTTTATAACATGAATATTTGTCACATCCCTTTGGAACTTCTTAAACCTTTGTTTCAAGAAATATAATTCCGGACCATCAATTTGGATTCCAGAAAAAGCACTCGATTATCGAACTAGTTCATAGAGTCACCGATAATATTGAAAAAGCTTTCGAGAGAAAACAAGTTTGCTCCGCTGTATTCTTGGACATTTCTAAAGCTCAGCAGATCACTTCCAACGAATTATTGTGAGATTCTTAGCTCATACCTGAGTAATCGATTTTATAGAGTATGCCCTGATAATGAATTTACTAATCTATACCGAATATCTGTAGGAGTTCCGCAGGGCAGTATACTTTACACTCACGATATGCCTGTTAACGAAGATTGTTTAATTGGAACATTTTCAGATGGCAGTTTTAATGTCAACTGATGTATCCTTACATAACCTCCAGGCGTCTTTAAACAAGGTTCACAAAACTGGGGCCTAAACCTCAACAGTAGCAAATCTGTTCATGTTGACTTTGCGAAAATTACCTCAAGATACAAACCCCTAAAAATGGGCAATTAACAAGTGCCTTTTTCAAATTCAGCAAAATATCTTGGTTTTACACTGGATTCTAAATTAAACTGGGAAATTCATATTGATAAAAAGTGGGAAGAACTAAATATAAAATATCGCAAGTTAATCTGGTTAATCGGAAAAATTTCAACTATGGGGATATGCTGCAAACAGTTCTATCGAAAAAATACAAAGGTCTCCAAACAAAGCGATAAGTGGTGGTATGTCCGAAATAGTGCCCTTCACCGAGACTTAAAAATAACTACGATCAAAGAGGAAATCTCTAGAAATGCAGAAAAACATCTTATCCGTCTATAGAACGAAGCCCGTAATTTACTCCAAACTTCCAATTAACCTAGAAGGTTGAGCCGTTTCAAACCACATGATTTATTAACTCGCTTTAATATATGAAAGCCTCAACTCTAAATAAAATTTTTACAACAATAATTGTCCTAGTTTAGTCTTAGGATATTTTAAATTTCTATAAGTCTATTGATTGTTAATAAATAACTACTGGTTAGTGACTTCTTCATAATAGAGACTAGTTGTAGTATAAGTTAAGCATCATATATGTATTCGCTTAAATAAATAAATATTCTTACAATCAGTAAACGAGCAGCATCACATCCAGTGTTGCCAGAAAAAAATTCAGTTTACCCTACAAGGCAAAAAAAAAAAAACACTTTCCCCTACATCCACAACCTTTTCTCCCTACAATTTCACCTACAATAGTTTTCGTTATATTTAATTAATTTATTATATGAAGATACAATGTAACATATCGATGCCCTCATTTCAGAGTACGCTAAGTCGACTTAGCATGTTTTGATGGAGTTCGTTGTTTTTTATTCGGACTGATGTGAATTACATCCTGTCAAAAGTGGGAATTTATTGGACACTTCTATCAAAAGTTATGCTTAATATTGTACTTAGCCTGTGACTGAAGTTTTAAATATTTCAATTTCAATTGTTTATTGTATTCATGGTAATACATAAATTGCTTACATCTAATATTCTAACTTAAAGAGTTTAAGAGTATTTCCTTTTTCTGCTAAAATATTACAAGATGCGATGAAAGATTATTTAATTATTACTGTTTACAATGGAAGGTAAAAATTTTCCAAAACCCTATTTGAACTTTGTTTTTTTTTTTTATGCTAAAATTTCCTAAGAACTACTTAAAAACTATTTTAAATACTAAGAAGATATTAGATCTACAATGTGATTATGTACAGATACTATACATAATCTATTATACTATATATAATATATTTATCTTAACTGCTATGAGATCAATATCTGCAATTTCATGTAATCGAGAAGTTGAGTAGCTTCGGGGTAGATTGTATATCAACTTTAGTAATTTGTTTTATAGCACTTGAAGTTTTTGTAGAAAGCAATTTGCACTTTTAGCCCATACGGGGGCAGCATAATATATAACGGAACGAAATATACATTTAAAAATTAACATCTTATTATCGATTCTTAATGTCGATTTCCTATTTATAAAAGGATACAGGGTACGAATCAGAATATTACATTTGTTGATGATATATGAGATATGATCTTTGTAAGTTAATTTCGGATCTAAAGTAACACCTAAATACTTTACCGATTTTTCCCACTCAATTTCTACACCACGTAAAACAATACAAGTCTGTGGTAAGAAACACAATTTTCTCTTCCTAGTAAAGAAAATCGATTGACTTTTTTCACAATTGACTGCTATCTTCCACTTATTGAAATAGTCATTTAGCACACTGAGTGCAGATTCCAGATTGGATATTATGTCCGAGGCTAATTTAGCAGAAGATAGTATTGCAGTGTCATCCGCAAATATCGAAGTAGTACAATTCTCTAAATTTGGAATATCAGATGTGTAGATATTATAAAGTATAGGTGATAAACATGATCCCTGAGGACACCCAGCAGTTTATTGAACAATTTCGAACATGTAGTGCCTAGAAATTTAAGACCGTCATTATTTATGCCATCTATACCTGGCGATTTCCTGATCTTAAGTCATTTTATAATGGCATGGATTCTTTCAACATTTGTGCCAAATATAGAGAGATCTGGAATAGACCTCATTAATTGTGTTATTAGCAAGGGTTTCCGTGTCGCTAATATTAGCTGAATAATTATGGTTTTTTTGAAATGTCTCATCCAAAACCTCATATTTCTCCTCAGTTGTACAATAACGTTTATTGTTTTCCCTTAAAATTGGGATTGCTCTTGTTTTGTTTCTAATAATTTTTGACAGGTTCCAAAATGGCCGCGATGATTTGTCTAAACTAGACAATACTCGGTTCCAAGACCCGTTTCTAAATTTTTCTATTTGCTACTTTATGACGGAATTCAATGTCTTAAATTCATAGTAGTCATCAATATTTCTATAACGTAGCCAGTCACGGCGGTACGAATTTCGCCTGGTGATCAGAGATTGGATCTTGGCAATTTTCGATTGAATGACTTAAGTTGTCTCATAGGAACAGTAAATGAGATTGATAGTGTCAGTAAAATGATCCAAAGCTGAGTCAATCTGCTCCGTTGTAATAAGATCATACTCAGAAGGTATATTAAGAAATATATCTATATGTCGAAGGTATATTAAGAAATATATCTATAGTCTATGCCAGTTGGCATTCCTAAAATCAAAAAACTTACGTACCGTGTCCCCATTACTTCGGCCCAAAGACAATTTAACAGGCAGGTGATCGGAACTAAGGTCATTTATAACTTCAGCCGTAGTCAATTGACCAGTGAAGTTAGTGATAAAAAAGTCAAGGGTGGATCCTTAGTGATTAAGTCTTGACGGTATATAAGTACTTTCGTCCGGATATATATGGGATGGCCTTTCGTAATAAAAACACGTCTTTATTTAAATTTGGAAATAAGTAGTTCAATTGTTTATTATAGATTATTAATTATATAAAAGTTAAACTTAAAATAATAATTCAATGTAACAAAATAAAATTAATATTAAACTCGCGTACGTCTTGTGTCTTTTAACTTCAACTTCTTTCTCTACTCTCACTCTCTTGTGGTAGAACGTCGTTGGTGCCACTCATTTTCTATCGGCGCTACCACATCGGCGTAAGCTTACCTAAATGATCGTTGACGTAAAGATCACAATCCCACAACTCGGCCATCCTGACCGACATTCGTCTCGAATTGTCCCTCGTCCAAGTCCTCTTCTTCTAAAGGCCATGGCTTGATATACTCAGCACATGTAGTCGTCCTTTGTGGTCCTTCGAAAATTCCTACCTTTACTACATCATACGTATCGTTAGGTTTTACTCTTGTTATCTCGTATGGGCCTAAATATTTTGGTCGTAATTTCTGTCCTCCACCTAACTGAGTCCTTTTAATAGCAACTAAATCCTTTATACAATATCGGTTTGCCTTCTCACGATTCCTGCCTACATTTTTCATATTTTCCTCCTGTACTTTCAAAATCTGTCTTTTAGCTTCCTGCCTCATATTTTCCCTTTCCTCCGAAAAGTTCTCTATTTGTTGTTGATCTAACAGTTCCTTAATGGTAAAAACCTCTTTATTTCTCATTTTTACGCCTGTTAAAAGCTCGAAAGGTGTCTTATCAATACTGCGGCAATGCATCGAATTAATTACCTGTTGGACCTTGTCGACATAACGATACCACTTAGTCGGATCATCTATACTCAATTTGGACAAAACACTAATTATTCATTATTCAATCGCTCAATTTGTCCATTTGCCTTAGGCAGTCCTGTAGTTATTTTCGAATGTTTTATTCCCTCCTCTTCACAGTATCCGCGAAACTCATCACTCGTAAAAGCTGTTCCTCGGTCCGACACAATTTGATTTGGGTTTCCAAAAACTGAACTCTGAGCTCGTAATTTCGTTATCGCGTCATTAGACGAAGGATAAAGCCAACAAAATTTCGTGAAAGAATCAATTACTGCGAAAATATGTTTATAGCGCTTACTTGTCGTCTCTAAAGGTCCCAAAAAATCAATATGGTAAGTATGAAAAGGTTCGGCCCCATTGACCAAAGAATGAAGTCCACCCTCCTGTTTCCCACGCTTTCTGTTGTATATAACACACTGAACACAGTTCAAAATATGTTTCTTAATTTTGTCCTCCAGATGCGGGATATAGAATTCCTTGTCAATCAATTCCCTCGTCTTCCTAACTGCGAAATGACCCTTTTCGTGAGCTCTTCTAATAATCTCACGCTGCATCGTCTTGGGTACTACAACCAATTCTTCGTCATTCACCAATTTGTAAAGAATATCCGATCTCGTAAAGTATCCATCGTATGTATCCATCTGTCCAAGAATCTCAAAAATGGGGTTTAGTTCGTCGTCACTAATTTGTGTTCTTCGTATATTGGAAATTATATCGTCGTCTTTGATTAGCATTATCCACCACAGAATCGTATTCCTGCAGAAAAATCACGTATCTCGCTACCCTAGCACTTAAATCCTTTCTATCCGTTGTCTTCACAAATGCATTGCAGTCCGTAACTAATTTAAAATGTCTACCTAACAGATAAATCCTAAATTTCGACACAGCTTCAACGACAGCTAGAATTTCTAACTCATAGCTACAATATCTACGTTATACATCTGAGGTTTTACGACTGAAATAATAGACTGGATGCAGTTGGCAATCTTCTGGACATCTCTGCATTAGTTTCATAAGTGTCGTTAAAGATTCTCAGAACGGGTCCCTCACACATAATGGACTTCAATTCATTAAATGCGCGAAGTTGTGGTTGCCCAAATTCGAATTTAGCTCCCTGCTTTCTCAAGTCACTTAATGGTTTTGCTATCACCGAAAAATTACGAATAAATTTACGGAAATAACTCGCCAATCCTAAAAAGCTTTCCAACTGTCTCAAGCTCTGAGGTATCCTAAACTTCAATAGAGCTTCTGCCTTTGCTGCGGATGGCATAATCTTCACACAAAAAAATAACTGCAAATAAATATTAACAACTTTATTTGTATGTAAAATCTGCTGATGCTCAACAAATTTGTCTATTGAATATGAGACATTTGTTGTTGAAATGTGTTTGTAGATGCTTGACAGAGGAAATAATAGAAATATTCTGAATTTTCAACAAATTGTTTTGTTGCGAAATTAGTTGACTGCTATCGATATGAAAACAAAAACAAAAATACAAGACTGGTGACGCGCACATCGTTGAAAACATGTACGAAAGCTAAAAAAAGTATGCGAAGAATACCGTTAGAACAAAATGAGTATGAGCACATGCACGTGTATGATAGCAAGCAAAGAGCTCATTCGTCAGAGAATACAGAAAAGCATTTATAAATGCCTGTAAAAAATTTATATTTTTTAAATTTGGTAGTTAAATGTGTTTGTTGTATGAGATAATTAATAAAACCGTATTAATATCGGGATTAGAGTTATTACAATTCTAATTAACTAGAATATATATCACTGGGCCAAAAGTTGTCAAAATGCTTGCTAGACCCTGGACTACTCAAATTTAAAATCGTCATACATTTACAAAACTGAGTATAGGATTTTCGACACAAAAATGTTACATGTTCCCCGTCCAAAAATAGCATTTTGTCATATTCATTCTCTGTGTGTACTTAACAAAATATCTCCAAAATTGTTCCGGCAATTTTGCAATTTTGGTGCAATAATTCTGTCAATTTCAATTTAATTTTTTGTCAATACACCAATAAATTTGTTACAGGTCATTGATAGACTGCAACAAACCACATACAAATTTTTTCGTTCAAATTCAAAAATATTTGTTGAGGATTAAAAGTAACGTTCAACAACAAATATTTTGAACTGTTGGATGCTCAACAAATTACTTACAAATTATGTTATTGAGAACACAAATTATTTGTTGCCTTCTGATGGTAACGATTGCTAACAACTTTTTTGTAATAATGGTTATTAAAAGTACAAATTAGTTTGTTGCAGGAAAATTAACAAATTTTGTTATTGGTTTTCCAACAAAAGTTATTGGTTCTCAAACTTATTTTTATCTGTGTTCTGACCACCTATCTCATGACCCAAGTATAGTATCTTTCTCTTCAAAAACTGGCATTTCTTGAATTTAATTCGGAGCCCAAACTCGCGGCATCTCTCCACAGCAAGTCGTAGGTTTTCAACAGCACTCTTATCGTCGACGGCTGGAATTACAATATCGTCAATATACGTAGAAGCGATACCCTTCCTCAAAAAATCCCGAAAAATAGAATTTATATATCGCTGAAATACACTCGGAGAATTGCATAGTCCAAATGGAATTCTTTTGAACTGGTACTGACCACTGTGTGTAACGAATGACGTGTACTTCCTACTATCTTCTGCAACGGATACATGAAAAAAGCATTCTCCAAGTCCAAAGTACAAAATACCCCAGCATCTTGCAAACGATCTAGTTGGTCCTCTATGAGGAAAACAGTCTCTAATTATTACTCTATTGACACGCCTGTAATCTACACATAATCTACAGGTACCATCCTTCTTTCCCACAATCAAGATAGGGCTAGTGAAATCTGAATCTGACTCCTCTATTATATCCTCCTTCAACCACCGTTCGATCTGATCATCTACAAAATGTCGTTCACTCAAAGGTAATCTCCTAGGACGAGAATAGATAGGAGTTTCGTAACGTAATATAATTCGCATCTCAATACCTGTAGACTTCCTACAGATATCAACAGGTCAATAATCGTTAACGATATCAAGTACCTCATTCGCGGCCTCAGAATCAACATTCTGGTCTATATCAATTTCATCGTCATCTCCAGTTCTAATTCTCATAATCGGTGTTATGTCATCGTCCTGTCCGATATCGAATTTAACAATATGTAACCCATCCTTAGATATGGTAATCCGACACAACCGGCAGAAATCCTCACCTAGTATTACGTCTATGTCAATGCAATCGTCTGGTACAACCTGAAATTTCACGTCAAATTCCTCATCGTCTATTTGTATAGTCCTGTCAAATTCACCAATCGACTTTATACCACTACGGCCACATTCGGACCAAATCCAACAAAAGACAAATTAGATTTACGTAGATTAGACACACCAAGACGTTTACAAACATTTCACGAAACTAAATTGTATTTACCAGTATCAATCAGTGACATAAAATTTTCATTTCCAATTTGAATTTTATTATTCATTAAACCATCATTTACAATTATATTTCGTACATTAGCTTTCGAATTTTCTTTGTGGGCGTAATGGTCACAATCCGTTGCTTTATGTCCAAAATTGTTACACTTAAAACATTTCATACTTTTTGATTTATTCTCGCAATCGGATGCTTTGTGGCCATTACCTCCACAATTAAAACATTTAATGACTTTCTTCATTTCTGGTTTTAGTTTTTCTTCTGGTTTTGAAAATTTGATTTTATCTTTACTCTTAAAATCTTTATTGGCTTTAATTCGGAACATTTCGTAATTTTCTAATTTAACTTTAAAATCTTTTAAATTTGTAGCTCCGTACAACATAGATTTATTCATATTTAAATCATTAATACCATCAATTACATATTGTATTAGCGAAGCATCTTCGATATTTGCACGAGAGGCAATGTCTCTCATACGATAATAATATTCTCTCACGCCTTCGTCTTTTTTCATATGTGTAGTATTCAATATTCTATGTAATTGTGCGCTATTCACGACACTACTAAACTCATTTAACAAACACATTTTGAGCTTACCAAAAGTTGTTATGCCCTAATGATTTCTTTGCAAACACAAATTTCTGGAATTGATCCCAATGCATCACTGCAGCCATTTCTTCAAATTCGGCAATCCAATTTTCCACGGGTATGCTGTTGTCGCCATTAAACCTTCTAATTGAATCCTCCACATCTCTGAATGACATAACAAATCGTGGCATTTTGGCATATGCGTCGTTGTTATATTCGTCATTGTTTCCTTCTTTAAACACAGATTTTGATGATGCTGCCACTGAACTTATTTCGTCATCACTTTGAACTCTTTCGTTGCTGGCATAGGATGCGTCCTCAGTAAAGACAAACAACGATCGTCTTCTTCGTTTTTGATTTTGTTTCGTCTTTGCTGGCTTCTAGATTTGACTATCATTACCATCGTCATTATTGGCTGCAGCTTCGCCTTTGCTTGCACCAATATCATCGTCATCGACGTCGTCATCATCTTCATCAACGTTCGCATCATCTTTGTAATTTCACTTTAACAAAAAGCCAGGCACAAAATTATGTTCTGTGTTGCTTGAATGTATTTCTGTGAGATTATTTTAGTTCATGTCTTTCGTTTAACATAATTTTTGTTGTGAACACAGTATTATTTCACTTTGTAGGCTCTTTTATTATTTCACTTCTGTCACCAAATTTATGGGATGCCCTTTCGCAATAAAAACACGTCTTTATTTAAATTTGAAAATAAGTAGATCAATTGTTTATTATAGATTATTAATTATATAAAAGTTAAACTTAAAATAATAATTCAATGTAATTGTAACAAAATAAAATTAATATTAAACTCGCGTACGTCTTGTGTCTTTTAACTTCAACTTCTTTCTCTACTCTCACTCTCTTGTGGTAGAACGTCGTTGGTGCCACTCATTTTCTATCGGCGCTACCACATTGGCGTAAGCTTACCTAAATGGTCGTTGACGTAAAGATCACAATCCCACATATATGAAATTCAAATTATAGGAGTTCTGCTTCTTGTATAAAATGTTACCCCAGCAGTTAGCTCGCGAACAGCCCCATGACTGGTGTCTACTATTGAAGTCACCCCCAAGAATATATCTTGCACTTCGACTCAGTTTATGAATATCTGACATAAAACTTTGTTTACGAATGCCATTATTACCAACTCGACCGCCTGGGAAATAACAGGAATATATATCTATAGTGCCAGAATCATCCATGATTCTAATATCAATATTTTCTATTAATGACGTGTCTACTATTGGTAATAATGAATGAGAGATGTGTTTTCTAACTATTAACGCTACTCCACCGCCTCCCTTTAGTTCTTTATCGTTCCTATATGTAATAAAATCAGAATGTCCGAATGGTATGTTAGACTTAAGCCAAGTCTCTGACAATAAGCAAATATGAACATTATTTCTAATTAAAAACTGGAATAATTCAATACTTTTGGATTTGACGCCTCTTGCGTTCCAAGTAACAATATTTAGCGTGTTCATCATTATGACAAAAATTTACATGCAAGTGTTGTAATAACTTCGAACTGTTCAAATTTGTTTCTACAATTTCTTAATTCCATTGTAAGTGCTTGCAATTGTTGCATTGAAAATAACTCTCCTGAGTTAGGCATTGCATTAGAAGTGAACCCAGTATTGTTGTTGTTGTATTGATTATTGTTCCCTTGACGTGGCTAGATTCCAATCGTTCCTCGTGAGTTTTGGTGAAGAGCATTAGGAAAGTTGGTGTTGTTATTTATGACATTGGGAGAGTGCACGCTCTGGCTATGCTTGTTTCTCTGCTTACGCGATAAGTAATGTGATTTACTAGGGCAGTTATCGTCGGTGGATTTATGAGGACCGTTGCAATTGGCACATTTTATCAAACTCTCATTACACTCCGATGTTTTATGATTACCAGCACAGTTAGCGCAGAAAGTTTTTACTTTGCAGTGACTTGAGCCATGTCCATACATTTGGGAATTGTGACACTGTGTTATATGATTTTTGTTTGAGGTTTAAAAATCCCGTTTGACTTTCAATAACTGCACGGATGAAAAAGACTGTTTTTCATATGTTTGGCTATAAACATTATATGTTTGGAACACACATTTTTAAACACAATATTATTGAGTGCAAGCATATAATGTTCATAAACTAGCATAACATGTTTGGGACATATAGGTTAATATGTTAGAACATATTATGTTTGGGACATAAAATGTTTGTAAATATAATATGCTTGGATGCAAACATATATTAGAAATAGCCTATAAACATATATGTGTTTAGTAGCTTGGAGCGCTATTTAACAGGGAGCGATATTGAATTAAGTTGGTGGTTGTTGCTTGTTATTACAAAATTAACATTTTATTTTTCCTTGGGCAATTTATCAGCTACTTCTTTGATCCTTACAAACTGTGTGGTCCGCTGTTCGAATCCCCGTCCGGCAAAAGGTAAAATTAAAATAAAAAAATCATACAATTGAATAATTTCTTCTACAATGTTTGTATTACAGAAAAAGGTGCTAAGAACTAAAAAATCTCGTGGAAGTAAGAAAGATGTGGGGGAATATACAATTGGGCAGAAACAAAATTTTGAGCATTCAGGTCGAAAACCTATGTTGTTAGCACCTATATTACCTGTTTATTTTCATAATTCATTATGATTGTAAATATATAAATAAATAAATAAAATTTTGAGCACAATATTGTTTGGGAGAATGTTTTTTAAGCGTATAATATTTTTGGGTGCAAAATGCTTCCAAACATATTATATGTTCACATAATAACATATTGTTTTTTGGAAGACAACATTATTGAATTTGGATGCAAAAATACAAAATGTTTGGAACTTAGACCACCCAAACATATATTGTTTAGACCAATATGCTTTCAAACATATTATATATTGGAAGAGATCAAACATATAAATGTTTGGGCAATACCCAAAAATGTATATGCTTGAAGCAAAATATGTTTGGGAGTATATGTTACAGAAGCGATTTTTTGTGAGCGTGTGAGTGGTTTTGTCGCAATTCTCTCATAGTTATTGTTTTTTGTTTGAAATATACTACATAAATGACGAGAGACTCATATCTTGTCTTTTTATGTACAATTTTTAACTTCCATAAATTCCAGATTTTTGGCAATTAATTTTCTTTTAATAATCATGGGATCTTGGGAATCCAAGCCAAATGAAAGAGCCTTGTAGGGTTTATCGTCCTTAGTGGCATGAGTGAAAAATTCGTACTTATCATCGAGTATTTTACACACCATATCAAAATCATTCTTTGTGTAGGAAAAGAATTTAATTCCAATAGAAGTTTTCCGAATTGCGTAGTTTGTTACATTAGCAATCTTGGAAATTTCGTGTATTTCTTCAATTTTACACTTTAATATTGTAAGGGGTGGAATATACACTTTAGATTCATTTGTCATTTCTATTTCATCATCATCATCTACAGTTTGTAGGGGAGCGTAATAGTTATTATTGTGCGCCCCACTTGTCGTGGGCATATCAGTTTTTGTTTTTCTCTTTTTCATTTTGTCTTGATGTGCATACACATGGTCATTTTCGAGAGTTCGTTTAATTTTGTTACTAAACTGTTTTTGTTTTTTTTTCCTTTATACAAATTGTTTTTGGGGCAATTATGCTTAGTTATGAACATAATTTACAATACAGATTATTGTTTGTAATATCACGAGCCAATACGTCTTGATTGATTGTGTCGTTAGATCTCCGCATATATCTGTTCAAATCGTAGATGTTTTTCTTGGACCAGAATGTGAGGAATTTTTAAAAAAATTACCTGAAGATACGGCCAAAAAGATTAAAACAGATTGCCTTCAATTTTGTTTGACGGCTTTGGAGAATACAAAAACGTCTTCCTCTTAAAGAAGACTCTATTTTTAATGAAATTGAATTTCTGAATCCAATGGCTGCATTTTCTGAAAACAGCAAAAAGTACAAGTTTGATTTGCTTTGCTCAAAATACAAAATAAATATTAATGATACAATGCAGGAGTTTATTACATTAGAATACAATTTTACACAGAATGAAATTAAAGATTTCGAAGCTATGGACATTGTTGAGTTTTGGACAAAAATAATTGAATTAAAAGATTTCAATGGAAAATGTATGTTTCCAAATCTATCAAAATTGGCCATAGCAATATTATCGTTACCTCATGCAAATGCAAATGCAGAAAGAATTTTTTCTACAGTAACTGATGTTCGAACCAAAGAACGCAACAAATTATCACGCACCCTCCTAAGTTCTATATGTATTCTAAGATCATACACGGATGAAAAAGACTGTTTTTCATATGTTTGGCTATAAACATTATATGTTTGGAACACAAATTTTTAAACACAATATTTTTGAGTGCAAGCATATAATGTTCATAAACTAGCATAACATGTTTGGGACATATATGTTAATATGTTAGAACATATTATGTTTGGGACATAAAATGTTTTTAAATATAATATGCTTGGATGCAAACATATATTAATTTAGAAATAGCCTATAAACATATATGTGTTTAGTAGCTTGGAGCGCTATTTAACAGGGAGCGATATTGAATTAAGTTGGTGGTTGTTGCTTGTTATTACAAAATTAACATTTTATTTTTCCTTGGGCAATTGATCAGCTACTTCTTTGATCCTTACAAACTGTGTGGTCCGCTGTTCGAATCCCCGTCCGGCAAAAGGTAAAATTAAAATAAAAAAAATCATACAATTGAATAATTTCTTCTACAATGTTTGTATTACAGAAAAAGGTGCTAAGAACTAAAAAATCTCGTGGAAGTGAGAAAGATGTGGGGGAATATACAATTTGGCAGAAACAAAATTTTGAGCATTCAGGTCGAAAACCTATGTTGTTAGCACCTATATTACCTGTTTATTTTCATAATTCATTATGATTGTAAATATATAAATAAATAAATAAAATTTTGAGCACAATATTGTTTGGGAGAATTTTTTTTAAGCATATAATATTTTTGGGTGCAAAATGCTTCCAAACATATTATATGTTCACATAATAACATATTGTTTTTTGGAAGACAACATTATTGAATTTGGATGCAAAAATACAAAATGTGTGGAACTTAGACTACCCAAACATATATTGTTTAGACCAATATGCTTTCAAACATATTATATATTGGAAGAGATCAAACATATAAATGTTTGGGCAATACCCAAAAATGTATATGCTTGAAGCAAAATATGTTTGGGAGTATATGTTACAGAAGCGATTTTTTGTGAGCGTGTATATAAAGGGTGATTTGTTAAGAGCTTGATAACTTTTTTTTAAAAAAAACGCATAAAATTTGCAAAATCTCATCGGTTCTTTATTTGAAACGTTAGATTGGTCCATGACATTTACTTTTTGAAGATAATTTCATTTAAATGTTGACCGCGGCTGCGTCTTAGGTGGTCCATTCGGAAAGTCCAATTTTGGGCAACTTTTTCGAGCATTTCGGCCGGAATAGCCCGAATTTCTTCGGAAATGTTGTCTTCCAAAGCTGGAATAGTTGCTGGCTTATTTCTGTAGACTTTAGACTTGACGTAGCCCCACAAAAAATAGTCTAAAGGCGTCAAATCGCATGATCTTGGTGGCCAACTTACCGGTCCATTTCTTGAGATGAATTGTTCTCCGAAGTTTTCCCTCAAAATGGCCATAGAATCGCGAGCTGTGTGGCATGTAGCGCCATCTTGTTGAAACCACATGTCAACCAAGTTCAGTTCTTCCATTTTTGGCAACAAAAAGTTTGTTAGCATCGAACGATAGCGATCGCCATTCACCGTAACGTTGCGTCCAACAGCATCTTTGAAAAAATACGGTCCAATGATTCCACCAGCGTACAAACCACACCAAACAGTGCATTTTTCGGGATGCATGGGCAGTTCTTGAACGGCTTCTGGTTGCTCTTCACTCCAAATGCGGCAATTTTGCTTATTTACGTAGCCATTCAACCAGAAATGAGCCTCATCGCTGAACAAAATTTGTCGATAAACACATTTCGAACCGAACACTGATTTTGGTAATAAAATTCAATGATTTGCAAGCGTTGCTCGTTAGTAAGTCTATTCATGATGAAATGTCAAAGCATACTGAGCATCTTTCTCTTTGACACCATGTCTGAAATCCCACGTGATGTGTCAAATACTAATGCATGAAAATCCTAACCTCAACAGAATCACCCTTTACAATGCAACAACATAGACTATATGAGATTCAAATGCGAAACTACGCATCTAAAAAAACACACAATTCCTCTAAGGAACTATATATGCTTTGATATTAATTCTTATTTACATGACTGAATACAAAGTACAAATTTAATTTTACGTTATATACTAGAGGTTGGCACAATTCCATTTGTAAATGCAGAGTACACGTGTACTTGCTACTTGAGTACATCTATTTGAGAGAGTCGCAAAACACTTGGTGCAAATTTTGATGAACACAAAAAGCCACGAGTAACTTCTTGTTGCTACTCTGATGTCTTCACTACCAACAAACACATGTTCCTCTTTCTCTCTTATTGAAATGTACTCAGATTGATCACGTCGAGTAAGTTGCGAGAACAAAACTTCATAGAGTACTCCATGTACCACGTGCAGTTTCAGAAATACCAAAAAAAACAGTTACTCTCCATAATATATGTTTCGGTTTGTTATAAAGAACGGTAAACGTTAAGGTAAGTGTGTGGCATGCATACATATATGAAATATGTGACATACATACATATCTATGATTAATAATAATGGAAAGTTTTGCTTCGCACATAACTGAGAAATACTTGTGGTACCACGTGAAGTGAAGAGAATCCATGTTGTACTTTTTCTCAAGTACTTACATTTTTATTGTTCCTTTATTCGCAAGCAAGTGTTCAGTTATGTACAAAGCAACACTTTCCATTATAATTAACCATAGATACGTATGTATGTCACATATTAACGTTAACGTTAAGGTAAGTGTGTGATATACATACACACTTACCTTAACGTTAGCCCTTCTATTTAACAAATCGAAAACATATAGAATGGAGAATAACTGTTCTTTCTATTTCTTAAACTGCATGTTGTACATGTAGTACTCTATGCAGTTTTGTTCTCGCAATATACTCGACGTGATCACTCTGAGTATACTCGTAGATGAATTCAAAGACATTTTCCTAGATAATACATAAAGTAAGCACAAAATTATAGTACAAGAAAAACGGAAACTTACCCAAATTTTAGACCATTCCTCTATAATGTATTTGTTTTCTTCTTCTTAAATTGGTGAAGTTATTTGTATTTTTTAACGAATTATTATGTTACCATATATCGTCGAAGATCATACGTTGCCAGCTTCGAATTTAAATATTTGCGACGACATATTTGACTATTTTTCCTTCACCACGGCCACCAAAACACATTCCCTACATTTTGGTGTATTTGAAAAAGTCGGCCCCTACTCCCTACAAACGCTAAACATTAGAAAAAAAACCTACATATAGGAAATTTCCCCTACTTTTGGCAACACTGATCACCAATCCAACGCTGCTTGAAGAATTAGTGCATAAATTACCGATGAGCAAAAAGATAGAATTGGCAAGAGAAGCAATTAAAATTCAGCCATATCCGACAATTATTGATTTCAGCAAATGGATTAACGATGTAGCCGTGATTATAAATAGTATACAAGAAATACGTTTCTCGTGTTTGGAATCATCTTATTAATGACCTTAGGTCATTCTCATATTCATGTGAATCTTATAGAAAGAGGATTTTGCAGTATTTTAATAGAGTTGAGTGGGATCATTTATCTATTACTTTATAATCTGAAATACTTTAGTTTTTAAGCTTTTGTTTCATATATTCTACACATAGATTTCTTACTACAATACATATATAACATGCCTTTAGTGACTTCCTTTGTATTGATGACTGAATAAATAAATAAATAAATACGCCAAAAAGCGTGTTTTATTGAATGCGTCCGATCAAAGCCGGCTACAACGACAAAAGCCATGTGTATTATGCAAAAAAGAACACAGACTAAACGACTGCAGACATGGTCTATATGAAGCATTTTTAGGTTTGCGACTGTCGCAATGTTGTAAACGTCGTAAACGCCACATACGCGTCGTAAATGTAGAAAAAGTAGCAAACGTCGCAAACTCAAAATACTTCACTTCATACCGCTAAGCAGCTAAGATGATGATATTTGTGAAGAAGCTTCAATTCTCAGGAATGTTCATAAAATTATTAACGAGTTTAAAAAACTTGAGAATAGAGTTATTTCTATTGGAGACTCCAAGCCAAATTCGCTCATAATTACCCTTTCACAAATTTCTGCAGAAACTGGAAGGAAGGAAAACTACTTAAATCTTGTATAAGTGAATTGCTGTTTAAAAAGAATTTTATAAAATTATTTTGGCTTATTAGAGCCAATTTCCATATTAATTAAAAATTTTCAAAATTGTAGCTAGTCATTCGCTGATGCAACTAAAGCTTGGACGGACATTATGGACCAGCATTTTTTACACTTCTTTTATCGGGGAGCCTAACTAAATTAAATTAAAAAATACTCACAATTTCTTTAACTCAAAATTAGGTTTTCTACATTAGGTAAGGCATATTTTAATAACTCTTTTATTCAAAAGCTATCAACGCGTAGTAAACCACTTAGGGATATGTTACTGAAAGAAAACTTGGAGCGGACAGAAGAAGCGAATATGACGTACAAATATATAAAAAAAATTCACTGATGTCATCGGAGGTATTAACGCCATATGACCTTAAGCTACCTCTAGATATAGCTATGGACGGTGCTGTGCATAAAAATGCAAATGGCAAAGAACGACCAATTACATACGCAAGTTAGATATTAAAGCCTGCAGAAATGAAGTATCCGCAAATGGATAAGCAGGTTGTGTATGCAATAAAATATTTCTTTTTATATCGGTATGCTCGACATTTTACTTTGTCCTACATGCTACACGCTTCCCTCAAGTCCTATATGCATGTAAATGTCTTCATGCATAGTGTAGTGGAAAAGTATGCAGACTACTTATCAAATTTTATTTTGATGTCATATTTAGACCAATGCTGATTATTGCTCTAGAATGATTATTTCAAATTCTATTAATTCTCTGGATTATATGGGCAATGACACAATCAAGTTTAAATATAATGTCATAAACAGATTCAGTAATTACCGATTAGGGCACGGAAGATAGCAAATTAAACATTAGCAGATGATCATTTGGGCACAATTGTCAAACACCTAGAAGCCGGTATGAATTTACAAAAACTGGGCTATAACTCTCCCGAAATGAACTATAAAGTAATGGGTGGATGTTTACTTATGGCACACAGGGTGGTAATTACCCCGTGCCTTCGAAATCGCATATTCAAAGATTTACACACAGCTCATTTAGGTCTACTAAAAATGAAAGGTTTAGCGCGTTCCTATTGGCCCGGTTTAGATGGGAATATCCCAAAGGCCCATGGGAGAGGATAACATACATGCGGGACCTTTTGCGAGTTCGATGCTATTAGTAATATCCGACGCCTGCAGTACAGTTTAGCAGCGACGTTTTCCAATTTCCTAATGTTTTGAATTGTACTGTTGAGGATAATCTTTTTTGCGAACGTGATTTTCTCAAAAAAACTTGAAATTGAACTCAAACCTAATCCTTTGAAAACACGTATAAACACGTGTTGGATTTAGAGTAGAACCCGAATCGAATTCGGCCAAAAATCGATCCCAAATCTGTCTTCGGTGTGATGAGGAAAATTAGCCATCTTAAAAATATGATTTTTCATATATAACTAATGGCGTCGCAATACATTCTTAAACTGGTCGATAAATCATAATTTTGTCGTGAAAGTTTTATGCAAAAACATGTCACACACTCAGCTTATTATTTTCTGTTATTGTTTGCTCCCAATTCTATTGTTCATGTAAAAATCTGAACATGTTTCTTATGTGTTCATTATGATGTCAAACTATCGGATTTTGAATGGTCGTGCAAGAGTAGTGGGAAAGCATGAACTGTATTGCGTTTTCAAATTAGTCTTTTTATAATTTGTTTTCGGTCGAATATAGTCATACATATGTATATTACAACAAACTTAATAAATGTGTGAAAATATTTGTTTTTTTTTCTTACTTGACAAGTCTGACGCAGATAGCAGATGGTATTTAAAGTCTCGTTTAACTAAAACTCCAGAAAGTTTGTTGCCAATTTCGGGTGTTTGTGCAGCTAGGGATCCCATGACTTTTGCAGTTTTTTCTCCACGAAAGTACAACTCAATGGAATGCGTATTGCGTGGATTGTAGAATTTGATATCGTGTATATGTTACAGAAGCGATTTTTTGTGAGCGTGTGAGTGGTTTTGTCGCAATTCTCTCATAGTTATTGTTTTTTGTTTGAAATATACTACATAAATGACGAGAGACTCATATCTTGTCTTTTTATGTACAATTTTTAACTTCCATAAATTCCAGATTTTTGGCAATTAATTTTCTTTTAATAATCATGGGATCTTGGGAATCCAAGCCAAATGAAAGAGCCTTGTAGGGTTTATCGTCCTTAGTGGCATGAGTGAAAAATTCGTACTTATCATCGAGTATTTTACACACCATATCAAAATCATTCTTTGTGTAGGAAAAGAATTTAATTCCAATAGAAGTTTTCCGAATTGCGTAGTTTGTTACATTAGCAATCTTGGAAATTTCGTGTATTTCTTCAATTTTACACTTTAATATTGTAAGGGGTGGAATATACACTTTAGATTCATTTGTCATTTCTATTTCATCATCATCATCTACAGTTTGTAGGGGAGCGTAATAGTTATTATTGTGCGCCCCACTTGTCGTGGGCATATCAGTTTTTGTTTTTCTCTTTTTCATTTTGTCTTGATGTGCATACACATGGTCATTTTCGAGAGTTCGTTTAATTTTGTTACTAAACTGTTTTTGTTTTTTTTTCCTTTATACAAATTGTTTTTGGGGCAATTATGCTTAGTTATGAACATAATTTACAATACAGATTATTGTTTGTAATATCACGAGCCAATACGTCTTGATTGATTGTGTCGTTAGATCTCCGCATATATCTGTTCAAATCGTAGATGTTTTTCTTGGACCAGAATGTGAGGAATTTTTAAAAAAATTACCTGAAGATACGGCCAAAAAGATTAAAACAGATTGCCTTCAATTTTGTTTGACGGCTTTGGAGAATACAAAAACGTCTTCCTCTTAAAGAAGACTCTATTTTTAATGAAATTGAATTTCTGAATCCAATGGCTGCATTTTCTGAAAACAGCAAAAAGTACAAGTTTGATTTGCTTTGCTCAAAATACAAAATAAATATTAATGATACAATGCAGGAGTTTATTACATTAGAATACAATTTTACACAGAATGAAATTAAAGATTTCGAAGCTATGGACATTGTTGAGTTTTGGACAAAAATAATTGAATTAAAAGATTTCAATGGAAAATGTATGTTTCCAAATCTATCAAAATTGGCCATAGCAATATTATCGTTACCTCATGCAAATGCAAATGCAGAAAGAATTTTTTCTACAGTAACTGATGTTCGAACCAAAGAACGCAACAAATTATCACGCACCCTCCTAAGTTCTATATGTATTCTAAGATCATACACGGATGAAAAAGACTGTTTTTCATATGTTTGGCTATAAACATTATATGTTTGGAACACAAATTTTTAAACACAATATTTTTGAGTGCAAGCATATAATGTTCATAAACTAGCATAACATGTTTGGGACATATATGTTAATATGTTAGAACATATTATGTTTGGGACATAAAATGTTTTTAAATATAATATGCTTGGATGCAAACATATATTAATTTAGAAATAGCCTATAAACATATATGTGTTTAGTAGCTTGGAGCGCTATTTAACAGGGAGCGATATTGAATTAAGTTGGTGGTTGTTGCTTGTTATTACAAAATTAACATTTTATTTTTCCTTGGGCAATTGATCAGCTACTTCTTTGATCCTTACAAACTGTGTGGTCCGCTGTTCGAATCCCCGTCCGGCAAAAGGTAAAATTAAAATAAAAAAAATCATACAATTGAATAATTTCTTCTACAATGTTTGTATTACAGAAAAAGGTGCTAAGAACTAAAAAATCTCGTGGAAGTGAGAAAGATGTGGGGGAATATACAATTTGGCAGAAACAAAATTTTGAGCATTCAGGTCGAAAACCTATGTTGTTAGCACCTATATTACCTGTTTATTTTCATAATTCATTATGATTGTAAATATATAAATAAATAAATAAAATTTTGAGCACAATATTGTTTGGGAGAATTTTTTTTAAGCATATAATATTTTTGGGTGCAAAATGCTTCCAAACATATTATATGTTCACATAATAACATATTGTTTTTGGAAGACAACATTATTGAATTTGGATGCAAAAATACAAAATGTGTGGAACTTAGACTACCCAAACATATATTGTTTAGACCAATATGCTTTCAAACATATTATATATTGGAAGAGATCAAACATATAAATGTTTGGGCAATACCCAAAAATGTATATGCTTGAAGCAAAATATGTTTGGGAGTATATGTTACAGAAGCGATTTTTTGTGAGCGTGTATATAAAGGGTGATTTGTTAAGAGCTTGATAACTTTTTTTTTAAAAAAAACGCATAAAATTTGCAAAATCTCATCGGTTCTTTATTTGAAACGTTAGATTGGTCCATGACATTTACTTTTTGAAGATAATTTCATTTAAATGTTGACCGCGGCTGCGTCTTAGGTGGTCCATTCGGAAAGTCCAATTTTGGGCAACTTTTTCGAGCATTTCGGCCGGAATAGCCCGAATTTCTTCGGAAATGTTGTCTTCCAAAGCTGGAATAGTTGCTGGCTTATTTCTGTAGACTTTAGACTTGACGTAGCCCCACAAAAAATAGTCTAAAGGCGTCAAATCGCATGATCTTGGTGGCCAACTTACCGGTCCATTTCTTGAGATGAATTGTTCTCCGAAGTTTTCCCTCAAAATGGCCATAGAATCGCGAGCTGTGTGGCATGTAGCGCCATCTTGTTGAAACCACATGTCAACCAAGTTCAGTTCTTCCATTTTTGGCAACAAAAAGTTTGTTAGCATCGAACGATAGCGATCGCCATTCACCGTAACGTTGCGTCCAACAGCATCTTTGAAAAAATACGGTCCAATGATTCCACCAGCGTACAAACCACACCAAACAGTGCATTTTTCGGGATGCATGGGCAGTTCTTGAACGGCTTCTGGTTGCTCTTCACTCCAAATGCGGCAATTTTGCTTATTTACGTAGCCATTCAACCAGAAATGAGCCTCATCGCTGAACAAAATTTGTCGATAAACACATTTCGAACCGAACACTGATTTTGGTAATAAAATTCAATGATTTGCAAGCGTTGCTCGTTAGTAAGTCTATTCATGATGAAATGTCAAAGCATACTGAGCATCTTTCTCTTTGACACCATGTCTGAAATCCCACGTGATCTGTCAAATACTAATGCATGAAAATCCTAACCTCAAAAGAATCACCCTTTACAATGCAACAACATAGACTATATGAGATTCAAATGCGAAACTACGCATCTAAAAAAACACACAATTCCTCTAAGGAACTATATATGCTTTGATATTAATTCTTATTTACATGACTGAATACAAAGTACAAATTTAATTTTACGTTATATACTAGAGGTTGGCACAATTCCATTTGTAAATGCAGAGTACACGTGTACTTGCTACTTGAGTGCATCTATTTGAGAGAGTCGCAAAACACTTGGTACAAATTTTGATGAACACAAAAAGCCACGAGTAACTTCTTGTTGCTACTCTGATGTCTTCACTACCAACAAACACATGTTCCTCTTTCTCTCTTATTGAAATGTACTCAGATTGATCACGTCGAGTAAGTTGCGAGAACAAAACTTCATAGAGTACTCCATGTACCACGTGCAGTTTCAGAAATACCAAAAAAAACAGTTACTCTCCATAATATATGTTTCGGTTTGTTATAAAGAACGGTAAACGTTAAGGTAAGTGTGTGGCATGCATACATATATGAAATATGTGACATACATACATATCTATGATTAATAATAATGGAAAGTTTTGCTTCGCACATAACTGAGAAATACTTGTGGTACCACGTGAAGTGAAGAGAATCCATGTTGTACTTTTTCTCAAGTACTTACATTTTTATTGTTCCTTTATTCGCAAGCAAGTGTTCAGTTATGTACAAAGCAACACTTTCCATTATAATTAACCATAGATATGTATGTATGTCACATATTAACGTTAACGTTAAGGTAAGTGTGTGATATACATACACACTTACCTTAACGTTAGCCCTTCTATTTAACAAATCGAAAACATATAGAATGGAGAATAACTGTTCTTTCTATTTCTTAAACTGCATGTTGTACATGTAGTACTCTATGCAGTTTTGTTCTCGCAATATACTCGACGTGATCACTCTGAGTATACTCGTAGATGAATTCAAAGACATTTTCCTAGATAATACATAAAGTAAGCACAAAATTATAGTACAAGAAAAACGGAAACTTACCCAAATTTTAGACCATTCCTCTATAATGTATTTGTTTTCTTCTTCTTAAATTGGTGAAGTTATTTGTATTTTTTAACGAATTATTATGTTACCATATATCGTCGAAGATCATACGTTGCCAGCTTCGAATTTAAATATTTGCGACGACATATTTGACTATTTTTCCTTCACCACGGCCACCAAAACACATTCCCTACATTTTGGTGTATTTGAAAAAGTCGGCCCCTACTCCCTACAAACGCTAAACATTAGAAAAAAAACCTACATATAGGAAATTTCCCCTACTTTTGGCAACACTGATCACCAATCCAACGCTGCTTGAAGAATTAGTGCATAAATTACCGATGAGCAAAAAGATAGAATTGGCAAGAGAAGCAATTAAAATTCAGCCATATCCGACAATTATTGATTTCAGCAAATGGATTAACGATGTAGCCGTGATTATAAATAGTATACAAGAAATACGTTTCTCGTGTTTGGAATCATCTTATTAATGACCTTAGGTCATTCTCATATTCATGTGAATCTTATAGAAAGAGGATTTTGCAGTATTTTAATAGAGTTGAGTGGGATCATTTATCTATTACTTTATAATCTGAAATACTTTAGTTTTTAAGCTTTTGTTTCATATATTCTACACATAGATTTCTTACTACAATACATATATAACATGCCTTTAGTGACTTCCTTTGTATTGATGACTGAATAAATAAATAAATAAATACGCCAAAAAGCGTGTTTTATTGAATGCGTCCGATCAAAGCCGGCTACAACGACAAAAGCCATGTGTATTATGCAAAAAAGAACACAGACTAAACGACTGCAGACATGGTCTATATGAAGCATTTTTAGGTTTGCGACTGTCGCAATGTTGTAAACGTCGTAAACGCCACATACGCGTCGTAAATGTAGAAAAAGTAGCAAACGTCGCAAACTCAAAATACTTCACTTCATACAGCTAAGCAGCTAAGATGATGATATTTGTGAAGAAGCTTCAATTCTCAGGAATGTTCATAAAATTATTAACGAGTTTAAAAAACTTGAGAATAGAGTTATTTCTATTGGAGACTCCAAGCCAAATTCGCTCATAATTACCCTTTCACAAATTTCTGCAGAAACTGGAAGGAAGGAAAACTACTTAAATCTTGTATAAGTGAATTGCTGTTTAAAAAGAATTTTATAAAATTATTTTGGCTTATTAGAGCCAATTTCCATATTAATTAAAAATTTTCAAAATTGTAGCTAGTCATTCGCTGATGCAACTAAAGCTTGGACGGACATTATGGACCAGCATTTTTTACACTTCTTTTATCGGGGAGCCTAACTAAATTAAATTAAAAAATACTCACAATTTCTTTAACTCAAAATTAGGTTTTCTACATTAGGTAAGGCATATTTTAATAACTCTTTTATTCAAAAGCTATCAACGCGTAGTAAACCACTTAGGGATATGTTACTGAAAGAAAACTTGGAGCGGACAGAAGAAGCGAATATGACGTACAAATATATAAAAAAAATTCACTGATGTCATCGGAGGTATTAACGCCATATGACCTTAAGCTACCTCTAGATATAGCTATGGACGGTGCTGTGCATAAAAATGCAAATGGCAAAGAACGACCAATTACATACGCAAGTTAGATATTAAAGCCTGCAGAAATGAAGTATCCGCAAATGGATAAGCAGGTTGTGTATGCAATAAAATATTTCTTTTTATATCGGTATGCTCGACATTTTACTTTGTCCTACATGCTACACGCTTCCCTCAAGTCCTATATGCATGTAAATGTCTTCATGCATAGTGTAGTGGAAAAGTATGCAGACTACTTATCAAATTTTATTTTGATGTCATATTTAGACCAATGCTGATTATTGCTCTAGAATGATTATTTCAAATTCTATTAATTCTCTGGATTATATGGGCAATGACACAATCAAGTTTAAATATAATGTCATAAACAGATTCAGTAATTACCGATTAGGGCACGGAAGATAGCAAATTAAACATTAGCAGATGATCATTTGGGCACAATTGTCAAACACCTAGAAGCCGGTATGAATTTACAAAAACTGGGCTATAACTCTCCCGAAATGAACTATAAAGTAATGGGTGGATGTTTACTTATGGCACACAGGGTGGTAATTACCCCGTGCCTTCGAAATCGCATATTCAAAGATTTACACACAGCTCATTTAGGTCTACTAAAAATGAAAGGTTTAGCGCGTTCCTATTGGCCCGGTTTAGATGGGAATATCCCAAAGGCCCATGGGAGAGGATAACATACATGCGGGACCTTTTGCGAGTTCGATGCTATTAGTAATATCCGACGCCTGCAGTACAGTTTAGCAGCGACGTTTTCCAATTTCCTAATGTTTTGAATTGTACTGTTGAGGATAATCTTTTTTGCGAACGTGATTTTCTCAAAAAAACTTGAAATTGAACTCAAACCTAATCCTTTGAAAACACGTATAAACACGTGTTGGATTTAGAGTAGAACCCGAATCGAATTCGGCCAAAAATCGATCCCAAATCTGTCTTCGGTGTGATGAGGAAAATTAGCCATCTTAAAAATATGATTTTTCATATATAACTAATGGCGTCGCAATACATTCTTAAACTGGTCGATAAATCATAATTTTGTCGTGAAAGTTTTATGCAAAAACATGTCACACACTCAGCTTATTATTTTCTGTTATTGTTTGCTCCCAATTCTATTGTTCATGTAAAAATCTGAACATGTTTCTTATGTGTTCTTATGTGTTCATTATGATGTCAAACTATCGGATTTTGAATGGTCGTGCAAGAGTAGTGGGAAAGCATGAACTGTATTGCGTTTTCAAATTAGTCTTTTTATAATTTGTTTTCGGTCGAATATAGTCATACATATGTATATTACAACAAACTTAATAAATGTGTGAAAATATTTGTTTTTTTTTTCTTACTTGACAAGTCTGACGCAGATAGCAGATGGTATTTAAAGTCTCGTTTAACTAAAACTCCAGAAAGTTTGTTGCCAATTTCGGGTGTTTGTGCAGCTAGGGATCCCATGACTTTTGCAGTTTTTTCTCCACGAAAGTACAACTCAATGGAATGCGTATTGCGTGGATTGTAGAATTTGATATCGTTGTTTGGGTCTGCTTCATACTCACGTTGCAAGGCCATTTTAAGACGTGACATTTCATTTTGTTCGCCATGAACTAAAACCTATGGAGATATAAAAGTTATTTATATACAATTATGAATCATCATGTTACGTAGCGTTAATAACTAACGTATAAATAAACCATTTGAAACTAAGAACATAGTGCTGTGGAGTTAGGCCATTTTGCTCGACATCGACGCTGACTCCAGCAGTTTTCATCAGCCTCGAATCCGACTCCGTGTAATTTAACTAAATCCCGTTTTAATAATTCTATTGCAGAAGATACCAAAAATATATCCCTATAAATTATTTTAATTAGTTATGTTTGCAAAACAGTTCTAAATTTCACATTCGACGCCAATTGCAACCGACAAACCTTAGCATTTCAGTAGTTTAAAACATTTCTATATTTAAAATTTAAGGCCAATAAATTAAATTGTAACATAAATCTATGTAGAAGCAGATACGAACAATATGTATTTAAAGCAAACACAACATTTTAAAAAATAATTCCGACTCAAGAAGCTTATGAACTAAAATCCGGGTATCGGTCTATATGGGTGCTATATAAAAAATATCTACAAAAAAGCAGAGAACGAAAACAAACAAAACAAAACGTTTCCATTTGTTTCGTTTCGTACAATCCACATAGCTAAAACGAAATGAAACTCAAGATAACGGCACTTGCCTTTGGTTTTGTATTGTTTTTGTTCGTGAGTACAAACTCAACAAAAACGGAAAAGTATTCCGGTGCTTCGTAAAACATAGAAAACAAAACAGTAAACATTCAATGCGAACGTTTCGTAAACGTTTGCTTATTCATTAAGCCGTTACAATAAGAAAAAACTCAAATGTTATTTTTTTTTTTATTATTTGTTCAATTTATTTTTGGATGTTTGGTTATGTCCCATTGTTATGATCGTTTGCCAACGTTTGTTTTATTCCCAATTAATTACCGAACGAAACAACTTGGCGCCGCAAATCCGAAGAGTGTGAAAGCAATCGTTTTGTTTGTTCTCTTGAGCTTTGAAATGTTTGTTGTTTTGTTTTCATCTGCGTACAAAACGATTCACGAAAATTGAAAGATTTGTGACTTTGAATGATATGTACGTCAATCGTTTCGTTTGTTTTCGTCCTCTGACAAAAACACACTAATTTTATGTTGTGGCTCCAAAATAAACCTACGATCCAAATTTTAGTCAAATCGAATGACTGTGGATGCTTCTATGCGCTCAAGAATCGGGCATGTAAATCTGTATTAAAATCAATTTTTTGCACCAAAAACACGGCCCATTCGTTTATAACATAACAAGCACTGTTCTTTTCTGACTTTAAGTCTTTAATAAAAACACATTTTACAAGTTCATAGTAAAAATGTAATATAGTAGTATTGTCTTTATTTTTTTTTTTTTTTTGAGTTAGTCTTTATGAAATTGTTTTTACGCCCTGGAAAGGAATAAACGTTTAACACGAAAAGTATATACTTTTCTTCCAAATGAATTTATTTACAGCAAACAGAAAAGCAAGTGAGAAACGGTCTTTGTTTGTCTAAAATTTCGTTTGGGAGGAAAGAATATTTTTTTTGCGTCTACATACCAACTCACATCCTTTAAAATTTGTTGGGTGCTCTGAGTCGATTTGGGCAAAATTTTTAATTTTTACAAAATCTCTAGTTAAAATTTGAACCGGATAATGTCCGGGAACGAACAAAATGCTATTCAAAATATGGGAATATTTCTATTTAAGCAAATTAAGCAAAATCGCTTGTATTATTTATCGGGTGATACATATGAATTTTCCCACTTTGCAGTGGCGATTTTGCAAGGAAATGGGCCAAATATCGCAAAGGTAGATGGTTAATTGTGGAGGTTTGGACAATATTTGTCCAAATTGGGCGATATTTGCAGAAGTATGAGGCTTAACTTAATCTTATCTTTTGTGGAAAGTATACAATTGCGGTGTGTGGGGTATGACTACAATATAATCAAATCGGACGAACATATATATGTGGGCTTTATCTACACCCAGAAAAAAGTGCCTACGGAACTAAAGGAAAAAATGTTCATCAATTTAGTTTAGCCAATTTATTTCCATTAAGTTAAATTTTTGTTTAAAATAATAAAATTTACTTGCTTCAGTAAAAATCCGAAACTGAAAGCGGTTAAGAACAGTTCATTAACTAGAATAAGGAATGGAATTTTACTAATACTGTTTTCTTCGCTGGGTATAAGAATTTACTACTGAACAAGAAAATTTTATTCACTGAAAACAAAGCATTTGTAAAAATAAACAAAATATGAACTAAAACCAAGTTTCCTCAAATTTCGTAAAATTTCTTATAAAATGATAATTCTGACTTCCTTTATTATAGAAAGCTTATCATACATACGAATAACACTTGGCATAGAAAAAATATTTTCGTTCATTCGTACTAAGAAGTATTCAATCCTGTTAAAACTTAAGGAGACACACTTGTTAGAATATAGGAAATTTTCCTATATTTCTGTTATCCACCTGTAATCGATACCTGTCATCGATGTAATCGATATGTTTGCGCGTGGGTTGTTTTTGTTATGGTATACGGAGGGATTGTTAAAAAATAATATAGTAAAATAATATAATAAATAACAAATAAAATATATAAAATATTTGTTGATGACATTACATAGAAATTGGAAATAGTGGAATAATAAACTAATATTTCAAGGCCAGTCGATGCTGTTGATTCTTAATAAATATATTTAATATATTAATATAACGTGTATTTTATTGAAGAAAAAATTGCCTATATAAATAAATAAAATTGTATTTAAAACCGAAGGTAAGCAGTTCTACACTAGTAGAAAAAGTTTCGTTATATTAACGAAACGTGTTGTTAAAAGTCAGCCAATGAAACAAATTCGTTAATACAACGAAGTTTTTCGTTAATATAACGAATTTTCTGCAAATCAACGTAACGTTTCGTACTATTAACGAATATTTTCATTGTATTAATGCAAATGTTTCGTTATATCAATGAACATTTTTCGTTGGCTGACTTTTAATGAAATTTTCTTTGTGTGTAAGTTTGTAAGATTTGTCCCAATGAATGAAAAAAGTTCAATAAAATCATTTCATATATGAATTCAATTCTGTTAAATTTTTTCATTCTGTAGTATAAGGGTACATAAATATAGGAAAAATTTAACTAATATATGGAATTCATTCTACCTAATTTCAACGAAAATCACATCGTTCAAAAAAAAATGTCTTTGGCGCTATACGAAGTTCAACTTTCTTCACAATGAGTTCATTTTAACTTAAAGGAGGGGTCACTTTTTTCTGGGTGTAAATATGAGCCGTCAGAATTCCAATCCAACATATATATGGGGGCTATATTTAAATCTGAACAGATTTAGACCAAATTTGTCAAACATTGTTAACATATTAAGTGTACTCTCAGTGCCAAATTTCAGAAATGTTGTAGTAAAACTTTGGCCACCATGGTCATATGAATCTAACTCGGGCGAAAGATATATATTACCATACATTACACTCAAAAAAGTGAACCATCGAATTCATTAAAGCAAATTTAACTTTCTTTTAGTTTATAGAATTATTATGTTTGAAGCAGGGCCACGTTTGCTCGACTCCGATTTCAGCATTTTTCATCAGCCTCGACTTCGTGTAATAGAACTAAATCTCATTTTAAAAACCCTCATTTGTAATTCTGTTGTGTGTATACAAAAGAGCTCTAAATTTCTCTTTCGACGCCAAAGAACTCTATATTTCAAATTTAAGGCCAATTGGCTCCTATGTTCAATAAATTGAATTATGGAATACGTCCATATAAAGGCTCCGTCACAATATGACCAGATACCAACATTTGCCAACATATGTATAAACCACTAATTTTATTTTGTGGCCCCAAAATAAACCTACGATCCAAATTTTAATTAAATCGAATGAATATTGGGGATTCTATGCGCTCATGTAAGCTTATATCAATGTAAGTCTATATTAAAATTTGAAAAAAATGCTAGACCTTTTGGCGAAACCAGACTAACTTAACCTAGCCTAAATCGGAATATCGGTTTATATGTGAGTTCTATGTTAAACAAGTAAGGACGGTCTAGGGTCCAGCGGGCCTACTATATTACACCCTTCACCACTTTGGCATAACTTTTGCTGCCATCTTAAATCTTTCAAATGTTTTGGGAACTATATAAAGGTTTATATATTTAAACCTGAACCTACTTGGACCGATTTTTTCACACTTCTATAAAATCTCCAGACTTTAAATTTAAATGGACTAACGCCTTGGCACGAAACACAATGTTAGTAAAAATTTAAGACATATTTAAAGCTAAATTTG